>NW_015554266.1:1595455-1598429 GCF_001515605.1 Sinocyclocheilus anshuiensis | reverse complement strand
TCAAAGTTACGCCTTCTTTCTTTGCGTGAACATTTGGGCGGCGTTATGCAAATCTTCCCACATCGTGATGTAGATATGTGGGGGCGTGTTAGAACGAGCCGTTTTGGGTAGGCGTGGCTGACTCTTAACTTTTATAAAGAATATCTCTTTGGGTTTGAGACTTTAGTCTTTGCAACTTTACAGATCTTCTTTATGCACCAAGAGCTTGTAACACTTCAAAGAGAAAGGAAAAATTGAAGTCGCATCATATGACCCCTTTAAAGGTGAATTTTGCCAAACAATGTTGATATTTGAAAGCACCAAAACAAACACGCCCATACCCCAACAGGACCTCACCCCTATTTTGATAACTCCACCCCACGTGTACATACACAACCCTGGCAGCGACGATGGCAGAATCTGAAATGCCTGCCGGCCGAGGGTATGATGTCATCAATAAGTGAAAGCGATGTGTGTTGCTATGGTAATTCAAAGTAAAAATCAATGTAACTCACCTAACAAGAAGAAACCAAGCAACCGTCTGATTCCAGGCCTTCCAGCTCCTTGAGTTCTCTCCACCGCTGTAAAGCTGCTCCGATATTTACGCGGGTCCTATCTCATGCCTGATCGTAACCCTTCTTTTTAATGTTGAGTTCCTCCGAAATGTTCCTTTTTTTTGTCTGCCATCTCTCGCTATCTATAGTCGATCTGCTTATGTCTGTCCTGTGCACTCACTGAGCGCTCTCTTCTGCCTATCATTACCAGACATGCCCCTTACTGCTGATTGACTGCAAGTGTGTTTTGGGATTTGGTCCGACACTGTGGTCAAGTATTGCTTAGTTCACCTTTAAAGGGATACCTGTAGTTCACCCAAAAATGAAAATTCTGTCATTAATTACTCACCCTCATGTCGTTCCAAACCCGTAAGACCTTCGTTCATCTTCAGAACACAAATTAAGATATTTTTGATGAAATCCGAGAGCTTTCTGACCCTCCATAGACAGCAAGGAAACTATCACGTTCAAGGCCCAGAATATATATATATATATAAATAACCTGAGAGGTTTCCGTACCTACATTGAAAGTCCATTCCACCAAAACTTTGATGATTCAAAAAGTTCATAAAAATGTTGTAAAAGTAATCTTTATTCATTAACGGTTTAACACAAGTCTTCTGGTGACACAATCGCTGTATATGAGGAACATATTTAATTCAGTCTTTTATTTACATATAAACATTGATCAATGCACATAGAACACATCAGATATGTTAAACAGACTACGTCTAGAATGTCTTTATGAACTTTTGAAGCATCGTTTTGGTGGAATGGACTTTTAATGGAGGGACAGAAATATTTCAGGTTTCATTAAAAAATATCTTAGTTTGTTTTGAAGATGAATAAATGTCTTATGGTTGTGGAATGACATGAAGATGAATTAGTCCTTTAATGTTTATAGACAGCCACATCTGTATCCATTGCCACAGACAAAAATTTTGATTCGTCCCTTAGTTTATACAAATGGACTGCAGTTTTTCTGGGTAGCTTAGACCAGTGTTTCCCAACCGGGGTGCCGTCTGTCGAGAGCAGGGGTACCGTGTAAAAAATTATTTTTTAATATTTTTAAATTTCTAAAATGTTAAAAAAAGCAGCTATTATATAATATCCTTTTCTGATGTCGCCAATAATTCGAGATGCACTGAAATTCCGGCTGCCGAAAATTCGTTATGCTCATGTGTCCTCTGATAATAATAGCTTTCTAGGATTAAACATTATTTGGATAATTGGTAAAAACAAAAAAAATCTCTTAATAGCCCTACTGTGTGTTAGACCTACCTGAAAAACTAAAAATCAATTACTTTAATTTGTAGGCCTATCGTTATTTTTTGATTTGTGCTATCATTAGTAATTTCTTTATTGCCTACTGATTGCCACCATTGATGGACAATTTTTTTTATGATATTAAAAAATATCTGTATGACATTATATTCTGCAGTTCTTCCCTGCTGTACCGAATATCTATACTTTTCAAAGTATCATAGCGAAGTTATAAATTAAAATATTGTGACAAAATTAATTTTGTAGGGTGCCACAAATTTGTTAAAATTTCCAAAGGGTGCCGCGACTAAAGAAAGGTTGGGAAACACTGGCGTAGACAGTAAAATCCATAGCCAAATATGACAAACCATAGGTTTTTTAAAAAGAATGACTGACACATTTCTCTTTATTGTAAACACTGTACATTTTAAAAATATTTTGGTCCCACTTTATATTAAGTGGCCCTAATACCTTGTGTACTTACATAGTAACTAGATGTGTACATAGTATGTAACCACAGTGTAAGTACACATTGGTACATAGTATCTACAGCTGTAATGTTTGTGTAACTGCACATATGTAACAACCCATGCACTGAATGGTATGTGTAAGTACAAATGTGTAACAGGACATTGATAACAACACTTTTTGGTAATGAAAGTACACATGTGTAACAGGACTAACAGCACTTTTTTGGTAAAGAAAGTGTTACACTTTATTTTAAGTAAACAATTCCTATGGATTCACCATGTAATTACTCTGATGCTACACAGCAGTGGCCAGTAAGTTAGGCTTTACATATAAATTGTGGTTGGTGTCCAGAATGTTACACTTTATATTAAGTGGACAGTTCCTGAGGAGTTACCATGCAAGTAACACTGGTATTACAGTGGTGAGATCCAACACCTACCTATTTCCACCCCCTGGATCCCATTTCCACCTTTAAACCTACCCAACTCCACCCCCTGGATCAAATTGTTCCAATTACTCTTATACATATTGTTGTTACAAAATGTAGTTATATATGTCCCGTTACACATTTGTACTTACACAAACCATTCGGAGGGTTGTTACATGTTTGTAGTTATAGAAATATTACAGCTATGCACCAATGTGTACTTACACTGTGGTTACATTCTACATACACATCTAGTTACTATGTAAGTACACAGGTATTA
>NW_015554266.1:1585128-1591548 GCF_001515605.1 Sinocyclocheilus anshuiensis | reverse complement strand
CCCTAAACCTACCCATCTCCACCCCCTGGATCAAATTGTTCCAATTACTCTTATACATATTGTTGATACACAATGTAGTTATATATGTCCTGTTATACATTTGTACTTACACAAACCATTCGGAGGGTTGTCACATGTGCGTAGTTACAGAAATATTACAGCTGTAGATACTATGTACCAATGTGTACTTACACTGTGGTTACATACTACGTACACATTTAGTTACTATGTAAGTACTCAGGTATTAGGGCCATTTAATATAAAGTGGGACCTACTGTTTAATTCAATGAGTAGGATCCTGTTATCCTATCTCTGCTGCAAGGCTTCAGCCTCCACAATGAGAGAAAGAGTGTAGGGCTCGAAAATAACAGACATTCGGAAAGTACTTTGGAAAGAAGGTGAGTGCATTTACATTATGGGAATAGAGTATGCCGCACAATGTACTCAGTTGTATACTGCATCATGTTGCATCTCGTCCCTACCATGTCCTTTCTTGGTATCCTCAAACAGAAGGATTTATTTTTTTAATCTGGTAATTATTAATTAATTTATTTAGCTTTTGGATTGGATACTAGAGAAAAGGTTGCTAAACGATTACAAACAAGTGACAAGCTAGTGATTTATATGTTATTTTTGCAGAACTCCAAAAACGCACTTATAGTATCCTGTTGAAATGAACAATAGTGGCAGTAAATGGTCAACAATTTTTATTCCTTTTCAAACAATTTATAGTTACGGGAGCCGATGATCAATTAATAAGTACTTGATTTTACATGGTTCTTCGCACAAAACAATATGACCTTCAAACAATTTTGCCATAATGCATAATTTGTCAACTAATATATTTTGATGTGTGAATCATATAACCACCTCCCTATGCATAACTTTTTGAATGTAGTAAACTTGCTCAGTAGCTCACCTGGTACAGCATTGCACTTAAGATGTGGAGTGCTCGATCATGAGTCCTGTGAAACATCATGATAAAAGAGCTCAAAATCATATAAAAAGCGAGCTAAAATGACATGGCTGCTTCAGCAAATGTGTTTTCATCTGACATTTGTTTTTTTAACTTTATCGGTTCTGTTTTGGGAAGGTTTTAATGCAGCTGGTATGTTGTTTTCAAACATGATGAGCATTAACCATAAATGCCTGTCAGTGCATTTGACAGTACAAAACCATATTTCAAAGACAATTAAATTATAAAAATTGCATTTAAATATGTACTTAACTTCTACTTACGGGGGTCAAAAAAGCACTCAAAAATTAATTTAATTACATTTCATATAAATTTAAACTATACTACATTTTCATTTAGTTGAAATTGACAAAGTATCTGAAAACATTGTATTCAATTTGCATTTCCTTTGATTGCTTCTTTTGAAGTCTATTATTTATGTAATAAGTACTCCATTCAAAAGTATGCTAACAGGTACTTTTTCACAAGGATATGCATTTCTGTCAACATTTTCTGTTTGTTTCTACTGAGGAACAAGTTGAAATTATTTTCTGTGTTATTCGACAGCATCTGAAGCATAGACATCAGTTATTTTGTTTGGAAATAACCGAATGTTCCTTCAAAGTAGAAATCGGGAGTTAGAGTCTCTCTCTCTTTCAGCCCCTCAGCATCATCATTTACCTTTCTTGTTTTCTCACTGCTGACATGTATGTTTACCAAAAGCATAATCTTTATAAAGCAGGTTAACTTAAGGAGCTCAGCTTTCAAAAACCATGAAGTCTGATCCTTTTTAGCAGAGAGGGCAACAGAAGAGAACTAGTTTGCACTTATGAGGTACGGACGTATAAAGACAATGATGCGTTATTCCATATACATGAGTGCCCTGTAAAGGCATAAAGAAAATTCTAGAAAGGAAACACTTTATGCTGCATTCTCTTATTTATTTTCGTGCGGATGGCAGGCCTGCACATTGGCCTGAAGGGTTCTGGGGAGTGGGAGTGTTAGAGTAGTCTGATCTGGGCTTTACTCAGTGTGTTGGCTGTGAAACACACCTCTGAACATGTCATTTTAATGCATCATCGAGTACAAGATCAAAAGTTTTACAGGATTATCACAAATGAGTAACAAAACAAATTAATGTGTGCACACGAACAGATAGTGTCATCTCTAGTTAGTGTGCCTTCACTCACTTTGGTGGATTAAGTTCAGGAAGTGCACATTTCCTCTAGGTAGTTTTGCCCAAATGAATTTAATCTTCTGGCTGAAGCCGAAATCTTTTCTTTGACTTGTTTGATCATGTGAAAGGAGAAATATATACATTGAGGAGAACTGACAAACCATCAAAACACCAGCTGATTTAAAGACACTGAGCAAAAATGAGGAATAAAAGTGAAGTTAGTGAAGAGAAAATCAGTCGTTCACACTTGCTTTGATTTTAAATCTAATGCAATGACGTTCAGACATGTTGAACTGTGACTTAAGTGTCCAAATACATTTGTGGGCCAGTGTACATTATAAACATATTTTACTTACATTGTGAGTCCAAAGCAATCTTTGAACATCTTTTGACGTTGTTCCTGTTGTTCTCTGTAGATCAGATCATTTGATAGAAGCAGGCTGCCTGTGCAGAGCTAAAGTCATTGACTGTGTCTAATTGACTGCTCTGCTGACTGTGTCGGCCGCAGGGAACACTTCATGTCATGCAAGATGAACACAGATCTGGGATTTATTTTTTGGGTCCTTTATTGTCACCACCACAGTCATCATATCTGTCACACCAACCATCTGGAGCCCATTCAAACAATCTCTCTCTCTCTCTCTCTCTCTCTCTCTCCCCTTTTTCCTCAAAAGTGCCAAATGCTAGTAAACTACTAACTAGGTAAAACTAGAAATGCTTATAATCAACTGGTTGGTGTCTGAAAGGTTACCAGTCTTAGTATATAATTAGCAGATATCAACAATTAAAACAGATAATATAAGATTTTATTGCAAAAAAATAAATAAATAAAAATGTCCTCATTAGATTTTCTCCAATAACTGTATGTCACAAAACATCCTGGAGGCCCAACTATGCACTTACCTGAATACTTGGACTCACTAAGCGATCCCCGTTACATATTCAAAAGTCCAATACTGTTTGATCAGAAATATTGTAGCTGTGTAACATATAGTTTGTGGGATCCAACAGTTTGTCTTTCTCTGTTGCAGCTCTTTATTAAAGCAGCCATCTGTCAGACTGCAATGTTCTGAGAGCAGCACACCGAAATGAATAAAGCAACAGACTCTAGAAAAACACTGTCCTTTAATCTTGCAAATAAACCTGTGGATTCTGCATAATAATGGGAACATTGCTCGCAGCAGGGGATTTAAAGTCTGATAATGATTGTCCTGAAATTTGTTGTTTAAGTGAAAAAAAGGAAAAAAAAATAAGTGTAAGAAAAACAAACTGTAGCAATGGAGAAGGTGGTGGTAATTTCCAGCCAAAACATCATCCGTTAAGTTTACAGGCATTCCTTTAAACCCTAAAACACAATGCAATGCATAGTTCAAAATATGGCTAAAACACCTGTGAAAAATTAGGAAGGTTCTTTATGTAATTTTTTGACTGTACTAAACCATAAAAGTACCATAATATGTATGCAGATATGTAGGAAACATGCTATATTCACATACTTGTTTCTCTAAAAATCAATGCTACAGCCTTTGCAATTCTATTTTGAAATGTGCATCCCATGTCAGAACGTCAGTTTTTGTTTTGTGTGATTCTGCCCACTGCCAGTTTAACCAATAGTATTTCGACACCTCAGGTTGCCAGATGACGGAAAACAGTGTATTGCAGCCATGGAAGTGAGCAAACTAACTGGGTCAAAGACCACAGATTCTACCCGACATAAAAAATTCGGCATCCAACCAATAAAGCTCTTTGTCCAGAGGCATATTAAAATACAGATAAATCAACTCATCAAGTTACAGTTTAAACTTATTGTCTTGTCACCTACCATTGAAAGTTGCGCTCGTTCCTGTTGTGTGTTCTCAATTTTGCAACCTGCGTGAGCGTCAAGTCTGAGGAGAAGGGGGTGGGAGAAACAACGCTGTCCAATATTTTGAATTTGGACCACATTACCCATTGCAACTACTAGCTGTCAATATTACATACTGTACCTTTAATACAGAAAATTGCTTCATATTAGCACACTACATTGTGCCTTATTTTTACAGGCTTTTCTTAGGGTGTTGTTGGACAACAGTCAACCTGGCCCAACCGTAATACTAATTCAACTACATTTTTCAGCAGTGAAAACGTCTCACGGTAGGCATGTAACCCTCAGGTTCCCTGAGAGGGGAACGAGACACTGCGTCATCTAGCGGTCGCTATTGGGGAACCCCTTCAGTGTGACCGGCATCTGAAGCACGTCTAAACACATCAATAACATTAGCCATTGACAGCCTATGACATCACTACCGGTGCGACCATAGTATAAAAGGGCGCCAGGAGAATACATCATCCGCTTCTTCGGCTGCAATAACGAAGCATGCGTACTGAGGCATGGCAAGAAAAGAGGACGCAGTGTCTCATTCCCCTCTAAGGGAATCATGGTTACATGCGTAACCTGAGACGTTCACTTTAGAGGGAACTCGAACTGCATCCTCTAGCGGTCGCTATGGGGAACGGAATACCCACGCTGCCATGTTGAGGGAAGTGCATGCCATATTTTCTGAGGCGAGCACTAAGCACCAACTCCACAGTGAAACCATCGGAGTCGCCCCTCGGACACATCAGCGGCTGTCAGTGACACTATCTCCTTCGGCCAAAGGACGAAAAATAACTTACCAGTTAAGGGCTGACAAGGAAGCCTGGTCCCAGGGCAGAGCTCAAAGGCTTGGAATCAGATACCAATGTGCTTTAAGGGGATATGGCTGGGCATCTAGGTTTCACCACATTACCAGAACCTGGCCTGTCACCTAGGGGGGGACATCATACATCTACCCCTAATTCTCCCAGGGGGAGATACAGGATATCCGACAACCAGTCTGCCTGAGGAAGAGTCTCTGACTTGAGATACGACAAAAAGGTGTCCAGTGCAAAGGGAATTGCAAGGAACCGGCAGTATACACCTTCACTGTACCTGCGATGGAGACTTCCTGTAGGATCTCTTTCTCCAGATCCCTCGAGCTGGTAGGCGTATACCCCCACAGCCCAGTCAGATGGGAGACATTGTTAAGGTATCACTAAAGATACATATGTAGAGTGGGACACAAGGTGAGAACCGGGGCCTGAACCAACTCGGAGAAAGTGTATGATGCTGGCAGCGTGTAACCCTTACCATAAATGGATTTTAGAAAGCGCACAGGATGCTCAGCGTGTGCACTTACCATAAGCATGGATTTAAGAAAGCACTCAGTGTCGTTATAGAGGCCATGAAGAGGTATACCTCCATGAGAGGTATATACTCGACTCTTTGAGTAAGAGGAGGACTCACATACTCGACCTTGCACATAACACGACTCCTGAGAGTAACGTGCTCAAAGTGACCCATCAAGCTTTGAGGGGGCACTGTTGCTCACAGTCCATCAGGAGGGCCAAAAGTATGGCCCAACAACCTAAAATGACTGCTTCACTGGCCTAAAGGAGCAGAGCACTCAACTCTCAGAGTGAGAGGAGAACTCACATGCTCAGAAGGGTGCACGATGGGGCTCCGGGAGTGGCATACTCATAGGAGACCCTCCAATTGAGGGAAGTACTGCCAACTCAACCATAAGGGCAGTCACATGATGGGAGCCCCAGGGGCATGCTCAAAGTGACCCTGTAATAAGGGGAACAATGCCAAACTCAACCATAAGAGCAGCCTAACAGAGAGGCAATGATGGCCTAACAACCTGGTATGGCTGCCTCCTGGAGCTCCAGGGAGCAGAGAACTCGACTCTCAGAAATGAGACGGGAACTCAGACGCTCTCCTTGGGAGCGATGTGCTCATAGATGACCCTCTAGAGGGATGGGAGTACTGCCAAGCTCAACCATAAGAGCAGCCTAACAGGGAGGCAAAAGATGGCCTAACAACCTGGTATGCTTGGGCTAAGGAGAACCTAATTGGGGAGGTCTACTAGACCACAAACCCCAAGACGTCACCAGAGTAAAGCGATAAAGCTCCCAGATAGGGCCCTCATCTCCTCACTTTCGACTGGGGAGGCCCATGGGGAGCCCTACTACCCAGTATTGAAAGTCAGTGGCACAGAACGGAGGTCCCAGATGTGCTGCAAAAGGTAGGCTAGTTAGCATACACACAAGAAATGCAAGAAAACTAGTGAAAACAGTATCCTTAGGAAATGAAATTGATCTTACTCACCCACCATATCTCACGTGGATGGCTCTTAAGATATTTTGCAGATATCTTCTGGAGACATGGATGAAGATAACCACACTTGGGGTCACCTAGATCCAGACAATCAGTATGCAGTTTCTATGT
>NW_015554266.1:1573973-1585118 GCF_001515605.1 Sinocyclocheilus anshuiensis | reverse complement strand
ACTGCACCACCAGGGTTAGGGAACCAGGTTCTGCGCGAGTGACATACTCACAGGTGGCCCTCAGGAGCACAAGGGGAGTATACTCCAAGCAGGATACTCAATTACACCACTCACGGGTAAGGAGCACCAGCTCAATACAGGGTCAACCCTGAAATTAAAGTAAAGGCACACAGCATGGGTACCCGGGGTGCAGTTATAATATCAGGTCCCTTCCATGCTCAGCCTATGAACTCCACGAATGGTCCGACTAATTGCCTTGGCAACAGCAGGACTCAAACCACGGGCGATAGGCAGAGAATTATCAACGCGACCGCAACACACAGCATGTATTCAGCTCCTGCGGGAGCTAAACACATTTAGTTCAAATGCTAGATTTCCTCGGAAATCAAGCGAGAACAGAAACCGCTGCTGTGAATTACTTTGCTTTGAGCTTGTTAAACTAGCACAAAAGGTGAACGTACTCATGCAAACGCTGTCTACAGTCTCGGGTAAATGGTGAAGCTCTCACCTCTAGAGTTGGGGTCCTTGGACTCGGACTACAATTGTGAATGAACTTGGACTCGGACTCTGACATTTTGGATGCAGAAATTTTCAGAGACAAATCCACATCATGTGCAATATAAAATATAAAGAAATAAGTAACAACACAAAATTAAGATAAAAAGCCATTAATAAACATCTTCCACTCAAACTCAATTGATTAAAAACTAGGACTCGACTCGGACTCGACAAGGTGGACTCGGACCCAACACTAATCACCTCCCCTTTCAGTAGTCCTGCGAATGCATCACAATGAGCACAATCACTCCTCCTCTTGAGTCGAACATGTTCAATTCACAACTATCCTCAAAGAAATAAGCGCAATGAGTGCAATGAGCCCATTCAACTCCCTCAAGAGCTGAACACGCTTGCTTCTCACCCACACACACAACACATGGGTTGTGTAAAACCTCAGGTGTCAGAGCAAAGCCTCTGATGAGAGAACATGTTTGCGTTCCCTCAAAAGGGAACTCAGCCTTTTTCATAAGAGTGCAGCTTTTCTTGTATAAACAAGCATTTTTACAGTAGCAATGCAACATTACAAAATGTTACATTGCTGTTTCTGTCACATTATTTTGCACAAACAGCCTTGCAAACAAGCAGAGACTATAATGATTCTTTAGAACCTCTGGAGAGTCTGATTCATTTCAGCAAGTTTGTTCAGACAGTTCTTTTTAATATACTGGTTTCAAAACTGATCAACCTTTTTATTTGAATCATCACTCAGCTATATTCCTGGAACACCATGCATGACATTTCCTTTCCATTGACTTCCCTTTTTTAGTGCCATAAATATTTTGTTAAACATTGCTGTTGAGCATTGTTTATAATATTTTTATAGTATTTCAAAGTTAATGATTCAATAATAGAAAGATGTTGTTAAATCATATAATCTGATATTTATATAATGTAAAACATATTGCACCCTTAGTAGTTAGCTACTTTTTGTTTAGAACTTGCCATACAGACAGCTACTTCTTTTATAGAGTAGCGTTACTTTGATTAGAAGATTTCAAGCTCTGGCTAAACATTGCTCTTCATTTCTTTTCTTTCTCAGTAGGTGAGATTTGGCTGAGTGAGCACTGTATCGTGGGAAAGTCTAGTTAACTTGGTGCTAACGTTTGAAATCCTCTTAATGTCAGTGAGAAACAGAGTACCTTTAACAGAGTTTAACAGGATGTACTTTCATGCGGGACAGTAACAGACTGAGTCTTTAAAGATACTTATACTGTCCCATCTATTAGCATATCAGCATCAGTGGTATTATGGTTTAAGTCTTGGTGACGAGTTGGCTGGATTTCCCTTCATCCTCCTAAGGTGCGACTGTTTTGAGTTGAAGACTTGTCTTATCATGTCAGATTTCCCATGACCACAGGCACCATGGATAGATGGGTGTTACATGTGGAGAATGGCACAAATTAGATTCTGTTTCAAATGAACAATATTCTTTTGTCAATTCATCAAAGGATCCTAAAAAAAGTACTAGGGTTTTCAGAAAAGTAAGTAGGCCAGCTGTTTTCAACATCAATTATAATAAGATATGTTTCTTGAGGAGCAAATCAGCATATAGCATAGCAATAATATTATTTTATTCTGTAAGGGGTAGGATTATGTTTTACGTTCTAAGGTTGGGTTAGGGCACTGGTTCTCAATTCCAGTGCTCTGCACATTTCGCATGTCTACCTTATTTAACACACCTGATTCAGATCATCAGCTCTTTATGAGAGAGATCCATGAACTAAACTGAGTGTGTCAGATAAGTGAGACATACAAAATGTGCAGAGCCCGCTCTGACAGGACTGGAGTGCCTAGGACTGGAATTGAGAACCACTGGGTTAGGGGATAGAAAATATTGTTTGGTCAGTATAAAAACTATAGAAGTCTATGTCCCCACAATTCACAGAAACCTAACGTGTTTGTGTGCATGTGTGTTCTTTGTAAATTCCCTGCTGTGTGTGTAATGTCAAGCACATTGGGATTAGATTTTAACAAGCCTGTTTCAATTCCATTCATCAGACTTTACTGAGAGTCTGATGTCAGAACAGTTCCAGATTGGTCTGGAAATCGTCACACTTTAGTTTTGTTCAGTAGCTTAGTTTGCGAGGGTTCAAGAATGCAGTTTGCATGCACTCTTACAGGACAGGTTAGTGTGTATATGGGGTTTCTCTTTGCATTTCTGTGTGTTTATGTAGGTATGTGGGTTAGTGTTGTGCTTTTATTTGAGTGTGTGTGTTGTTTCTCAGCATCTCTGTATGGTCTGGTCTGCACATGCTTCATTTAGACATCAAAGAGCACTGCTGATGATTTTGCCTTACAATCTCCCCTCTCCTCCATCTGTACAAACAAACCCCAACGGCTCGGCCCAGCCCGAGATGTGTCAGGTGATCATGCACGTGAGCGACGGGAATCAATACGCCTCCCGCGTTTATACGGCTAAAAACCCTTTTAGCATCTCTTTTATGTAGTTTCTGAAGCGTGTTCTGATATTCAAGGGATTTAGAGGTGCTTTTTAAGAGCCGGCATGAGTCTCGTCAAATTAAAACCTCTCTCTGAGAAGAATTCTCAGCCTTTTTATCTATCAAATGCAAACATTTACGATACGCAAGGCAAATGGTACAACATAAAACTCATCCCCTTAGTGGTTTATTTTATTGCTTTTTTCCTTCTTTTCTTCCACCCAACAGTCTATAAGACAAATCGATAAGTCCTGAATAAAGGATTATATTTTGTGCAAACCTTCATAGATTGCTTCAGAGATTATTACTGCCCCTCCCAACACAAACACACACAATGAAAAACATACAATGGTTTGTTATGCCATTAATGGATTTCTGTGTGACCCTGTCATTGTTTCTTGTCACCCAGTGACATTAAATATTCAATACTTTGGAAAAGGGGAAAAAAAAATCTATCATCAGTATTTTCTAATTATATGTATGGCCCTCATACATTTACATTAATGGATTTGGCAGATACTTTTATCCGAAGAGACTTACATTGCATTCAAGATATGCGTTATCTGTTCATGCATTTCCTGGGACTCAAACCCATAACTTCGGTGTTGCTACTGCCATGCTCTACTGTTTGTGCTACAGGAGTATTATTACTCAGGTGTGTATGGAGTGATTTATTTGTAGTATAGAAAAATCATTCCAGCGAGCTTTTGCACCTGACTAGTCACAATAATGGTATGTTTATTGAGAAGAAAAGAGGTCTCAGTACCGAAACTTGAGGTACACCGGTGGTTAGCTGGTTTCATTTGTGAATTCTGTGCTGCTGCTCCTGCAAAGATTATGTTTCAATGTTCTTCTCTTTAGAAATCACAAAGAACAGAGTTCAAAAATAAACATTTTTAATTAATATCATTCATATATATTGTTATCTTATGTGTGTAAAAGCTATTTTGTTGGAGTTTTCATTATGAAACCTTTCTCCCATTAAAGCCTTAAGTTTGCTTGCTTGTGCTGTGATTTTCTTGTCCTTTGTTACATACTAGCCCTTTTAGGCTAGGGCAGTGATCCTCAAATAAAAAAAAAAGTGAAAACATAAACTTCAGGAGCTGGCTTTTATGCTGGTCTTCTTGCTGTAAAGCTGAGGTTGCTGGGCAGCAAATTCGCAACAGGTGAACCTGATCAAACTATCAGTAGTCACACAAAAACAAAGAGAGAAAGAGAGAGAAAAAAGAAACACCACAGTAGCAAAAAGAACAACCACAAATAATAAACATAATAAAACTCCTGATGTAACACCTCTGTGATGGACAATGAATCACCAGCTAATATATTGCCTCATATGACTTTGTTGATACAGTCTTATCATTATATAATTATATCATTCTTTGTCTCCCAATACTGCATCGATATCCTGAGGTTGCTAAACTGGCATTTCTAGGTGCAGTCAAATGCACTTCTGGATGCAAACTGTGTGAGAGACTGAAACTCTCTCTTCCTTACATTCTGAGTCTCTCTCTTACAGCAAAATGCATGTAATTTATTTACGTAAACACGGGCAATAAATACTGAATGAATAATGTAACAGCTTGATTAATAAAAAAAGTTCTAATAAATTCATACTATATGTTTATTTACCTGGCCAGTTCGATAAACATTTCTGTGTTTTCGAAGTAAAAAAAGCTTTCAAAGAAAAAAAGCTTACATTTTATTTTGATTTTATGGAGTGTGGTCCCCTCTGTCGAAGGCTAAGCTGCTGGTTTTGTCTAGGGTGGGATTCTCTGCTCCAGCAGTGTGGTACTCAGGCCCTAGGCAGGATGAAGAGCATTTAGATGGCTTTTGGCTGCCTGTGTGCTGCTGGTCTGTCAGAGCAAGAGCGGCAGCCCTGAGGGAGAGCTCGGGATCAAATGCTGCTGATTTCCCAGACAAAAGGGGAGGATCAACCACTAACCCACATATGTGTGTGTGTGTGTGTGTGTGTGTGTGGTAGTGAGACTTACATATCACTAATGGCTCAAGATCAGACTACTTAAACTCTGTGTTAGGGGAGTAACTTAAAGGTATTGCTCTCTCTCTCTCTCTCTCTCTCTCTCTCTCTCTCTCTCTTAACTGCACCCACTTGACTTCAAGTTCAGTGGCACTTTCTCACATTTCAGGTGTAATTAAGCTACTAAATTAAGTGTGATATAAGAGGATATTCAACAAGAAAAAAGTGTAAAGCAGAACTTTATTATATCCTTTGGGTATTGATTGGATGGTGAAAAGTGGACGATTGATGGGAAGAGGTTTAAACATAAGAGGGTTTGACAACAAAAAATCATTTTAGAGGAGGAGCAATTTATTAGATTTTGATGAATGGTTACAGTTTTGTGTTCAGTTAACCTTCGATAACTTTTGTGCATTTGGCAGATGCTTTATTCTAAAGTGCATTGAAGGCATACAGTATATATATATATGTATGTATTATTCGTTCATGCAAATTTGCAGATGCATCATTTAAAAAGACCTGGCATGTGTATTAATGAAGCAAATAAGGTCAGTTTTGATTTCATGTTGACTTTTATACTTTTAACTAATTAGCCTGTATTTCAATTATTAATAAATGATTCCAGTATAAATATAGATATTTCTATTAATTTATTTTCTCAGAATTGTATTGAAGGAAGAGAATATTCTTCTGTATGTTTAGTATCTGGATGAAATTACTGGTTTGCTGTCAAATTGCTTTTCCAATTTTTCATCTTTTATTTTTGTCCTAAACAGTTATGCTCTCTGTTTGATCTCTGCTCATTGGGCAAATATAGAGTTTCTGTCCAAACCAGTTTTGATTTACAGTCGTGAAATGACTTGCAGAGCAGTTCTTTTATGCAGGAAGCTTGGAGGTCCTTAAGCATAGGAGATGGGAAAAGTCAACTTTTGCGCAAAGAAAATTTGAATGTAAAGTTGAAAGAGGTTGCAGCGTGTGACACTGAGTGCTCTTGACCCATTTGGAGGACCAGAACTCTGCAGTCATTACAAGTGCATCAATGTACAACGGAAGAGCACATCACCCGTTCTTTAAACGCTTTTGAAGCAGCAGAAAGTCAAATCTATGCAAAGTAGAATTACACCAAGCCAGAGAAAGACTGAACCTCAACGCTTTGATGTGTGAGAAGGATAGAGATGTTCTGCGGTCTGTTCAAAGCCATCACGCCATTCTGTTCCGGAGCGTTCTGCAGAACGACTACATCACTGAACTCTGTTTTAGAGAAGATTTACGGAGGATCTGAAAAGACGATGAGCAGAGAAGTTCGGCCTTGTCTAAAATGAAGGCGAGATGAAACAGGCCGAGATATTAAATATACATGCCGGCGTAGAAAGGTGTCCTGGATTTCTGCTCATTTTGTGGTGTTTGTAGATCTGAAAGGTTACAAGTGAACATGAGGAAGCAAGACTCTCTCTCTTTCTCCTCTTCCTGACATGCTGTTTGATCTACGATAATTGTGAACTGACAGAATTTTGGTGGATCAGATGGTTGGCACTCATGTATGATTGTGAAAAGTACACACTGCATATTTAAACTACTTTTATATGTGATAGCAGGAATGATTGGAAAAGTGTTTCACATTTTTATACAAAAAAAGCAGCACAACTGTTTTCAGCATTGATAATCAGAAATGTTTCTTGAGCAGCAAATCAGCATATTAGAATGATTTCTGAAGGATCATGTGACACTGAAGACTGGAGTAATGATGCTGAAAATTCAGATTTGCTTCAGGAAGAAATTACATTTTAACATATCTCAATAGAAAATCATTTTAAATTTAAATCATGTCATAATATTTCTGTTTTTACTATATTTTTGATCAAATGAATGCAGACTTGGTGAGCATAAGAGACATCTTTCAAAGACATTAAAAAATACTACAGAATTGTATATATGTATAGGTAGTGTTTTGAACAGAAACATTGTTCACATTTATTTTGTGTTGTTTTTGTTGTTACAGTGTAATTAAATTAATATTGTGTAATATTAATTAGGTACATGTACTTACTATAGGGCTATCGGTAGGGTTTGGATTAGGATTAGTTGCTTGTAATTACTTGTAAGAACTGTTACTACTAAGTAATTGCATGTAATGTGTAACTTGCCTTAAAGTGTTGCCAAAATTTTATGTTTTGGTGTCTTTAATATGAACAGGACATGAATCACACCTCAAATCATGTGGCTTGTTATGGAGGGGTGTGCCATTGCTTATTTTTGGGTAGCACTTTATTTTACAGTCATATTCTGTGTGTACATACTATGTACTTATTATAGTAATTACAATAACTAGGTAATAACTAGGTACTAACCCTGAACCTAACCCTACCCCATGTAGTTGCCTTATATTACCAGTACTTTCTTAGGTAAGTACACATACTGTAAAATAAAGTGCAACTGATTTTTGCCTGGTGGACAATAAAATGGATGAAAACTCCCATAGACTTATACTGAAGAAGCTGTATCTATTGACTTGGACCAGAAAGAAAACACCTAATTACCACTTAGAACACTTCATGCCACCGCATAGCAACTTTTGCAGGGGCAAACACCACTCACATTTTCTTCACAAAATGTAAAAATCTTGCAGTGCACTATTGTTTAGCATGATGTATTTATGTTGCAGCTGTCAGCTTTATTTGTGCCACTCTGCTTATACAATTCCTGCAGGGCAACACAATGGGAGACGTGTCACTGATCCGTCCCGCGCATGTGTGTGTGTATGTGTGTGTGTCCCGCAGGTCCAACGGTGAAGCTACATCACCGTTCCCCTCGGCGAAGAGGACAGCAGCCCAAGCTCCTGAACAGCCCGGAAGACAGTCTTTATTACAACCATCTCAACGTGAGTTCAAAGCCTTTCATGGAAGCCTTTGTCTAACTTTGTTTCCAGATGATAATACAATTAAAGCTACCTGTGCCAGACCCCCGAGCCCCCACCCCCACGCCGCTCCGACATTCTGTTGTCTCCACCATGTGCTTTGGCGCTTTATCTGTTGCTTTCATGTGAGGATGTCTCCCTTCACGGTGAATAATTGATGTGGTTTATCAAAGCCGAGCAAGATGCCTGCCTCATCAGCCTCAGCCGCGCGAGCTTTGATCAAGAAAAATTATGCTGTGACTTCTGATATTATCAGCATCTGCACACATTCAACACAAAATCACTTTGAATTAAAAATTAATGATTCTCTCGCGCATGTTCGTTGCTTCGTGCTTGTCTTTTCTGAAGCTTTTCTAACTCTGTGCGTGTGTGTGTGTGTTTGCGTGTGCTGGTTCTGTGTCCTCTCTACAGAGAAGTCTGGATTATCAGGGGAGCAAGAGGAAACCCAGAAAACTGGGGTAAATAACAGCTTTCCTTCTTCATGTCTAAACACCCCACCAGCAAATACGAACTATTTAAGAAGTGCCTTTTTTTCTATTATTTTTGGGAGGAGAGAAGCGTGATATAAGAATGCATGTATTAATTGTGAGATATGTGACCTCACAATCTGTGAAGTTAAGCCTGGTTCCTCTAATACCTCGAGCAGGCTGTATATCAGCGCTCTTTATGAAAGGATTAACCGTTTCTTGCTTTTTCTTTTATATATTTATTATTTTTAACCCCTGTTAAAAAATAAGGCAACTTTTTTTTTTTTTGCATTTAGTTTGCTGTTTTAACATCTTAGGTTATTTGCTTTGCTGTTTTAACACTTTAAATTAAAACACTGTTTTATTAATTTATTGCCTGTTATTTATAGCACTCAGGTTGCTCACGCTTCAGAAACAAATGCAACTGACTGACATAAGAAACTCAAAAGCGTCAGAGAAAAAAAACACACATTAAGAGTCAGAGGAAGGGAATAGTATTGGGGAAAAAAGAAGAGTGGATGGAGAAGTCGCTGTGGGGACTCAAGGGAGTGAGTTTCAGAATTTCAGAGTGGGGATACCAAATGATCTTCCACCCACAGAGGAAAGTCAAGATGTTTTGAATCCGAGCACCTCATGTGAGGCTGAAGTAACTAGTTGAGATGGTTGAAAGGTCATTAAAGTATCTTGTAATGGAAACGAGAAAGAGACATGCAGCCAATCTCATTTAGAATGTAATTAGGGAAATGTGCATGTTCTGCTATTTTTCAAGGAATTTAAAATGTATTTTTAACAGTATTTAGCTACTTTATTACTCATGCAGTTTTTATGAGCTCATATTAGTTGAAAGATTAAGTTTAAATGTTTCTATTTAAGTAATTTAATTAATTATTTTGCCACACCATGTATGTATATACAGTATATATATATATATATATATATATATATACACCAAGTTCTGTAATGAACCTCTAGATGGCGCAGGCTGATGGGTCCTTAATGTAACTGATGATATACTTAGCATTAAACGACTTGTCACAAGCTGATTGGTTCATGTTGCATACGCAGCCAATGAGCTTGCTGCTTTACATTTAAATGCTGATTATATATCATCTGGCTAAGTATGCACTGCTCATATAAAAACGGAAGATTATGGTGTTCTTTCCTCCATGTTATTCTCATTGGTGTCTGTACTCAGAGCATCAATACACAAAACACACAGTTATACCATACCTAAAAATACGTCCTCAAACAGCCTGTTAAAACTTTTTTTAACACAATATTATTATCAATCCCATATATTGGGATTATTTATAAATAATCTGAGTAAAAAAGTACAATCTCTGATGTGTTTAAAAAATGAAAGGACTTGAAAGAAAAAAAGAGATACAGCACCTACAATAAACACTCTTCCTAATGTTATAGGCTGTAAGTTATGTCAAATAGGTTTTAATTTGAAATATTGACATTGAATTAAAAAAAAATGTCCATGTTATGCTTACTTCAAGAAACGTACTCGGTTACTAACGTAACCTCGGTTCCCTGAGATACGGGAACGAGTACTGCGTCTTGCTTAAGACGCATATGGGAAAAATACTTTTTTCTCCTGAACTGAAGCCTATTTCATTCATGCAGTGAAACTGCACGGAATTTGGCAGTGAGAGTTGTCTTCTGAGGCGAAGAGGTCTACCTCGGCCTCGCCGAAGATCTCCCAGATTTTCGGAACCGTTTGCGGATGGAGCGTCTCCTGAGGGCACATTGCTCCTTGATAACATGTCCGCTCCTTGGTTCAATTTGCCCGGTATATGCGCTGCCTTTAGCGAGCGCAGGTGCTCTGTGAGATATTAGTTCTGCCTCCGACTGGGCCAGGACGAGCCAGTCGTCGAGGTAATTGACAATACGGACTCCCATCTGTCTCAGAGGGGAAAGAGCCGCATCCATGCACTTCGTAAAGGTGCGGGGGGCCAGGGACAGCCCGAAGGGAAGGACCGTATATTGATAAGCCACACCCTCGAAGGCGAATCTCAAGAATGGCCTGTGACGAGGGGCTATCTGGATGTGAAAGTATGCATCCTTCAGGTCCAGGGAAAAGAACCAGTCTCTCGAGCGAATTTGCGCGAGGATCTGTTTCAGTGTAATCATCCTGAACGACCTCCTTATGAGGGCGCGGTTCAGGTGTCTGAGATCGAGGATGGGCCGGAGGCCAGGATCTTTTTTGGGGACGAGGAAGTAACGGCTGTAAAGGCCTGACTCGCTCTGGGCTGGAGGAACCTTTTCCACAGCTCCTTTGGCCAGCAATTTCATCACCTCTGAGCGCAGGACGTGTGCGTCCTTGCTCTGCACAGAGGTGTGGACCACGCCGCTGAAACGCGGGGGTCTCCGAGCGAATTGGAGTTAATATCCTCGCTTTATTATTCCCATAACCCATTCCGACAGCCCGGGGATGGCCTGCCAGGCCTCGGCCCGCGTGACGAGGGGTTGAATTAACTCGGGTGACTGGCCGCATGGGGGCAGAACACATACGAGTGATGGAAGAGGAAGTTTGCTCTCTTTTTGAAAATGTTTGTGTTTTATTATTTTTCCCGCTATCACAGCGGTCGGATGCTTGGGTGCATGAACGGGCCCGTTGTTTGCACAAAACATTTCCCTCTGTACCCGGAGCTGAACGGGGTGTCAAGAGGTGTAAGAGAGGCTGCTTGAGGGGCGGTCCGGCCGTGGCGAGATCTGACCCCATCCTCTTCCTGTCTCGTGGATCAGGATGACACCTGAGGCGCTGGGTCCAACGCAATC
>NW_015554266.1:1561773-1573852 GCF_001515605.1 Sinocyclocheilus anshuiensis | reverse complement strand
TGGCGGGCTTCGTCGCCATAGGCTCGTGCAGCTCCGCTGCCGTGCCATTGGTTCGTTTTTAAAGCCCTGCACGAACCAATGGCCGTGCAGTTTCACTGCGTGAATGAAATAGGCTTCAGTTCAGGAGAAAAAAGGCTTTTTCCCATATGCATCTTAAGCAAGATGCAGTACGAGTGAAGTATCGAAAGGGAACTACTTGATCTCACCCTTAAAAAACCCTAATACAGTCAGGTTAATTCAGTTATATTAATTAATATTTTGGTCCCACTATATATTAAGTGGCCTTAACTACTATGTACTTACATTTAAATTAGTAATTTGGTACAATGCACTTATTGTGTACATACATGTTTTTACATTGTACTTATTTTAAAAATACCTGCATGTAATTGCATCTGTAATTAATTTCTGTAATTACATTTATAATTACACTGTTGACCTATCCCTTACACCTTAACCCACCCTTAAACCTACCCATACCACCAAACCTGTCCCTAACCTTACCCGTTTCCCACCTCAATAGCAGCAAAAGTGTTTTGCAATACAATATGAACACTAAGTACATTGTACTTATTTTTTGATGCAAGTACATTGTAGTTAAGGCCACTTAATATAAAGTGGGACCAATATTTTTAATGGATAGATCCAGTTAATTTAGATATTACATGAAGCAAGTTTTTAGCCTATATTAGCCGAACCTATATTTTTTTACAGTTTATGCTCTGTTTGGCTTAATGTATCAGTGACCCTCTTATATTTCTCTCTCATTTCTCAGGCAGATCAAGCTTCTGGATGGAGAGGATGAATATTATCAATTACTGTCTGCAATAGAGTCCGTCCCTGAGGAGGAGGTTTTATCTGGCTCCTCCCCAAACCCTAAGACTGTCACGCCCACTGGCTCTCCCGCTATCTCATCCAGATGAGCTGTGCTCTGCCCACCGCTTTGACGTGTGCTGACAGTTGGTGAGAGCTTCGCAGACAGCAGACCACTGCAGTTAAACACACACAACCAACCATCACTGTGTTACAGGGTGACCAACTTATCGGCTTATTTAAAGGGATAGTTCACCCAAAAGTTAAAATACTGTCATCATTTATTCTCCTTAATTTTGTTCCAAAACTATATGACTTACTTTCTTCTGTGGAGCATAGACAAATATATTTCAAGAAATGCCTTTTTTTTTTCTTGATTATCCCCCATACAATATAAGTCAACGGTCGCCAAAACTGTTTGTTTATCAAAAATATAGAAAGTCATAGGAATGACATGAAGGTGCGTAAATGACAGAATTCTCATTTTTGGGTGAACTATCTTTTAAAAACAATAACAATAAGCCATTTCAGGTTGTTCTTTACAGTGATTTTACCATAAAGATGACATGAAAGCATCGCTTTTAGTTCATATCTGTTAGCTTTGAGGTCATGTGAAAAAGAAGTACAATTTAACATACTTTTAAAAAGAATACTTATTGTGGAAATAATACACTTGAACATTTAAAATGTATTTACTGTAGATGTGATACTGAATAACACTACAGTTAAAACAATAATCAAGTACTTTACATGTGTGTTAGTATGTTAGTCAACAATCAAAATAAGTGTACTTCTTTAAAGCACGACAAAAGATTATTAAAACATAATTATTTAAAATGTACTTTAAAGTAAAACTTTTAATTTTACAAAGTGCCCTTTTTTAAAGTGACTTAAGTGTGTTAAGAAACAGTCATGAAAGTGTGTTCTACTTAAAAACACTTAAATGACCTTTTATTTCATAAATATATTATCTGCAAGAACAGTTTTTAAAAATATACTTTTTAGATTTGAAGTACAATACAAGTGCACATTCAGTACAATTAAGCACACATCATTTTCACAAGTTTATGCTACCCATATAGATGTCCCAACCCAATTATTTAATTATAATAACCTTATTTAGAAGAATAACAAGACGTTTTTTTGTCCAGCACTAATGTCAGGAAATACTTATACAGGTATAATTAACAGGAAATATGCCATCACAGAAAATAAAATTGATAAACTTATTGGGTTTCTGAGGGGTGTTGTAGACATAAAGCATGGTTATGTAAACATAAAGCATGACTAAATCATGCACAGCCAGCAGCAATAGGATAAAAGCTGCCAACATTCCTATACTAGTATATATTATAGATATATAATATATATATAGAGAGAGAGAGAGAATGAATGCAGAATTAAAAACCATAGAATAATATACAAGTTTATATGTGGTCCCGCAGGTAGACCTGTGTGTATATCGGCCTGTGTTGTGCCTTTCTGGGATGCTGATTGGTCAATCCAGCATTACAGTCATGAAAATAGTAACTGTAAAGCACAACTTCACATACTTTATTGCTTAATTAAATTGGCTTCAGACATGGCTCATCCAGTAAGATTTTAGAACCTCAACCATCTGTTTTATAAAGGTGAATTAAAGGACACTTTTCAGAAGACAAGTGATAAATCATTGTTCTTTTTGAACGTGATATCCTCGGCATCATCTATCTGACTGGCAGTGGCAGCATCTCTCTCTGTACTCACACCTAAATAACTGCTAAAGCTAAAAGATCTTCAGAGAAACATGTTTCAGTCTTCAAGAACTCAAAGAAGTCAAGTACAGCATTACATCCCTCCAATATGAACAAATCACTCATTGTGCCTTTTGATTTCTGCACTCTTTTTTCCCCTCTTTCTGTGATTGTAGTCTTGTTTGCTGTGGCAGACTGTCAGATCAGACATGTTTCGCCCTAATACACATGACAGACAGTGCAGATGTCACATTGCATGAATAAATGAAGAACTAAATAACAGAGCTCACTGAGTTTGGAGACGTTGACGTCCTGTGGTGTCGTAATAGTCATTCAGGACACAACAGCAGTTATTTTGCAGAAACTTTGACTTTCTGTTGACTTTCTATCCATGTACAGTGGCCCAAAAAAGAATTTAGACACTTAAGACACACTTAAAAATAGATGAACATTGTCAAACCAAGTGGCATTTATTTTAACAAGAGCAAACACACTTTTAAAGGAAAACTTTGACAAAAATTTGAACTGATAAAATAGATAACGTCTCGGTTACGTATGATCATGTCGGTGATGACCGACGAATTGGGATCTCGCCAGAGAGACCAATCCACTTCAAGTGTAACTAAACAAGCCAATGGACATTGACATGCGGATTTCGCATCTGGCTGCCACACCCCGCAGCACGGGTATAAGAGGCAGCAGGTGCACCGCATTAATTCATGTTTTTGCTGAGGAGTCGAGCCAGTGACCCGGCAGATCAGCGGTGGTACAGCAACTGTGGCGACGGGACGTGACGTCTCCATTCCCTCCTTCAGGGAACGAGGGTTACATATGTAACCGAGACGTTCCCTTTCAGTTGGTCACTCTCGGCGTCATGTCAGTGATGACCGACGAATTGGGATCCCTACCAACGTGCCACAGGTGCTGCCCCCTCCAGTGCCCTGTGTATGCCCCTTGACCCTTTCTATAAGGCAGACGATAGGACCAGGCTCTACACAGAGAAGGTCGACCACTGCTGTTCCTCGCAACACAACAGCAGGACTTGGATAACACTGGGAAAGCATGCACTATCCATTTGGAAGGGGCATGCTGCAGAGTCACCTCCTCCCAGAGGGGGTTAAGTGACATTTACTCACGTGGAGTAACCCCGTAGGGCCCTACTGCACATGGAAGTCTCTAAGATGGCTCAGGCTGCATCATTTAGAGATGGCAGAACGTGGTCTGCCAGGGGAAACACGGTCCTAGTAACTGTACCGTGGACATACACATATGGGATCCCAATAGGGTCACTCATATGGGCACTAGCCTCACACCAGATTTCAGGAATTCATTGGCTGAAAGGCCTGGCGCCGGACGCTCCGCCACGTCTGGCCACTGGAGTGCTGGAGGACTCGACAGGGTTTGCCCGGTTAGGGAACTCTCTGGAGAATCAGGCTTTAAGGATGCCGCAAGCCGACTCTGAACCGGGCCTCTCAGTGCCACTACCCGTTTGAGGTGAGAACACAGGAGGAAACCGGCTCGATACGTAAGCTATAGAATCTAGCGAACGTGTTAGGAGTCGCCCAGCCCGCAGCTCCACAAACATCTGCTAGCGAGGCACCACGAGCCAGTGCCCAGGAGGAGTTCTATCCACGTACTGTTGCAGTGCGCGTACAGGACAGAGCAAAGCTAGGGCTGGGTCTGCCTCCTCCAGGGGCAGCGCTTGCAGGTTCACTACCTTGTCCCTGAAGGGAGAGGTAGGAACCTTGGGCACGTAGCCAGGCCGGGGTCTCAGTGTTGCAGAGTCAGCCGGCCCAAACTCAAGGCACGATTCGTCAACCGAAAATGCCTTCAGGTCCCCCACCCTCTTGATCAAGACCAATGCAGTCAGGAGTAGGGTTTTCATAGAAACAAACTTCAACTCGACTGACTCCAAAGGCTTGAAGGGGGCAGTTTGTAGGGCTCATAGCACCAATGCCAAATCCCAAGAGGGCAGGAAGGAAGGCCTAGGAGGATTTAACCTCCTGGCCCCCTAAGGAACCTGACGACCAGATCGTGCTTCCCGACCGACCTCCCCTCTATGGGGTCGTGGTGGGCGGAAATAGCAGCAACGTAAACCTTAAGGGTGGAGGGGGACAGCCTTCGCTCCAGCCCAAGCTGCAAGAAGGAAAGCACGGCTCTGATCAAACATCTCCGGGGGTCCTCCTGGTGAGAGGAACACCATTCGACGAACAGGTTCTACTTCAGCGCATAGGCCCGTCTTGTGGACGAAGCTTGTGCTGAAGCGATAGTGAGAGCTACCTCCTGGGGTAGGTCACATAGAATCTCCGCATCCCGTCCAGGGACCAAACATGGAGTTTCCACAGGTCCGGTCGCGGGTGCCAGAGGGTGCCCCTTCTCTGAGAAAGCAGATCCTTCCTCGGCTAGGAATCGGCTAGGGAGGGGCTGTCGCAAGGAGCATGAGTTCCGGGAACCAGGTCCTGTTGGGCCAATATGGAGCCACTAACAAGACCTGCTCCTCGTCCTCACTGATCTTGCACAGTGTCTGTGCGAGCAGGCTCACTGGGTGGAACACATATTTGCGCAGGACCCGGGGCCAGCTGTGTGCCAGTGCATCCATGCCAAGCATTGCCTCGGTTAGGGAGTAGAACCACTGGCAGTGGGTGGTTTCTGGAGATGTAAGCAGGTCTACTTGAGCAACTCCGAACCGTCTCCAGATCAGCTGAACCACCTGGGGGTGGAGTCTCCACTCCCCTGGAAGTGCCACTCAAGACAGCTTGTCGGCTGCCCGATTGAACACTCCTGGGATGTGAATGGCACAAAGGGCCCTCAGATGCTTCTGACTCCAGAGGAGGAGGTGGCAGGTGAGTTGTGACATGCGGGGAGCGCAGCTCGGGACAGCTCGTCGGCTGCCCGGTTGAGCAGCCCAGGAATGTGAACAGCATGAAGTGACCTCAGATGCTTCTGACTCCAGAGGAGGAGGTGGTGGGCGAGTTGCGACATGCGACAGGAGCATAAACCGCCTTGCCGGTTGATATAAGCAATGGTCGCAGTTTTGTCCATACGGACCAGTACGTCCCTGCCCCGAAGGCGCCCTCTGAGGCGGCTCAGGGCAAGGTGCACTGCCAGCAACTCGAGACAATTGATATGCCAACGCAGGTGGGGCCCCGTCCATATCCGTGACACTGCGTGCCCATTGTACGTGGCTCCTCAGCCGGTGGCCGAGGTGTCTGTGAACACCACAGCATGCCTGGATACCTATTCAAGGGGCACTCCTGCCCGAAGGATCTGACCACGGGCTGAAGGTTCTGCGTCAGGCCGGGGTAATCTGAACCCGGTGAGTACCGTGTAGCCACGCCCACCTCGGGACTCTGCCATGGAGCCAGTGCTGAAGCGGTCTGATATCGAGCAGACCGAGCGGAAACTACCACCTCGGCTGCAGCCATATGCCCCAGGAGCCTCTGAAAGAATTTCAGTGGGACCGTCGTCCTGCCTGATAAAGTCTTGAGGCAGTTCAGCACCGACTGAGCACGTTCCTGGGTGAGGTGTGCTGTCTGGCTGACCGAATCCAACTCCATGCCAAGAAAAGAGATCCTCTGCGTTGGCACGAGTTTGCTCTTTTCCCAGTTGACCCGAAGACCCAACTGGCTGAGGTGTCTGAGCACCAAGTCCCCGTGTGCGCACAACTGATCGCGAGACTGTGTGAGTATGAGCCAGTCGTTCTCTCAAAGGAAGAAGTGCTGCCTCCGTGACTTTGGTGAAGACGCGAGGCGACAGGGACAGCCCGAAGGGAAGGACCTTGTACTGATATGCCCGACCCTCAAACGCGAATCTCAGGAATGGCCTGTGCCGCGGGAGGATCGAGACATGAAAGTACGCGTCCTTCAGGTCGATCGCTGCAAACCAATCTTGGGGATGGACGCACTCGAAAATACGTTTCTGCGTCAAAATCTTGAACGGCAGGTTGTGAAGTGCACTGTTCAAAACTCGTAGATCCAAGATCGGTCGTAACCCACCGCTTTTCTTGGGCACAATGAAGTAAGGGCTGTAAAACCCCGACCTCATATCGGCTGGAGGGACCGGCTCGTAGATCCAAGATCGGTCGTAACCCACCGCCTTTCTTGGGTACAATGAAGTAAGGGCTGTAAAACCCCGACCTCATATCGGCTGGAGGGACCGGCTCTATCGCATTCTTCACCAGCAGGACTGCGATTTCCACATCGCACGACCCAGAGACTGTGCGGTCACCTTCGTTGCTCGAAGCGCGAGGTCCATCGCAGCACGCAGTTCCCGGCCCGGGAAAGCATAGCCGTCATCTCTGGGTCTGGCTCGGGCAACGCTACCACACCCGAAGGGGGCAACGCAGCCGGGCCGTCATCCCCGGAGAGAGAGAGAGAGCCCTCCGATGCAGCGATCGACATCTGGTCGTCAGAGGGAGCACTGAGGGATACGGGTGGTGCACTCTGTCTTGCAGAGGGCCCAGCACGTTCCATCGGAAACTCCACCGGCTGCGGAGTGCTTGAGGGGTGAGGAACTCCCCTTGGGGAAGCCCTCACCGTGATCCTCAAATCACCTCCGACTCCACCGGACGCAGCGCCTCCCCGGGCATTGGATCGCGGCAAAGGCAGAGGGAACATGCCACGTTTGACGTAACAGAGTCTTTTATGCAACTCCGGGATGGTCATGTCCCCATAAGAAGAACATGCACCATCCACAAACGCTTCCTCAGCATGCTTAATGCCCAGACATGTGAGGCAGCGATCGTGACCGTCCAGAGGCGCCAGGTAACGACCACATCCAGAAACGCACGGGTGATAAGGCATCTTTAAAAAGACGCTATCACCTGTGTTGCTCTTTAGAGATTGCTCTTTTAGTGCTGAAGCACGCAGGGAAGCTGGCCACGAAGACGATCTTTTTTTCTCCCGTGAAACCGTTACCACCGCTGCTGTGCCGTAACGCCCGCACTCGTTCTTGCAATCACTCGAGGGACAGGAGAGCAGTAGTGATGCACCACCGCTCGGCTACGAAGCAAAAGGATGAATTAATGCGGTGCACCTGCTGCCTCTTATACCCACGCTGCGGGGTGTGGCAGCCAGATGCGAAATCCGCATGCCAATGTCCATTGGCTCGTTTAGTTACACTCGAAGTGGATTGGTCACTCTGGCGAGATCCCAATTCGTCGGTCATCACCGATGTGACATAGAGAGTGACCGACTGAAAGGGAACTAATGTTATGTTAGGTTACGTTACGTTATGTTATGTTATAACATAGTTAAATAGATAACTAGGAAGCTTGTTTCCGCCACAGGATAAAATAAGGTAATTTTGACTTACAATTGTGAGAACAAAACTCAGAAACTTGCAATCGCAAGAACAAAAGTCAGAGTTGCAAGATATAAACTCAGAATTGAATTGCTAAAGTAAACTAAGAATTTCGTGAAAGAAATTCTGTTTATATTTCATAATTCTCACTTTTCCCCTCAGATTTGAAAGAAAAAAGCCCAAATTGTTCAATAAAATGTCATGATTACCTTTTTTGCATTTTATTTATTATATAGCAGTAAGGAGCTGTCATAGATAACTATTTAAATTAAATTAAACAATAATGTGGCACTTCGTTGTTGTGACATAATAGTGCATCATGTTGCTAGTTAATGTGATGTAATGTCTACAACTGTGGATACTCTGCTTGAACACCTGTGTGAACTTGAGGAGAACTGACTTCATGCATCCACTAAAAATCACCAAAACACCAGATGATTCAAAGACACTGAGCAAAATGATGAAGAAAAATTAAATTAGTGAAGAGAAAAGCAGTTGTTGACAATTGCTTTGATATTTTATATATATTGCAGTGAAATTCAGACATTTTTAATTGTGATTCCAGTGTCCAAATAGGGTTATTATGAAAAGTTATGAAGGTAATTCATAATAAAAAAGTAATTCACCAAAAAAGTTGTGAATTATTTTTTGAATTATAAACACTGAAATGGTGCTGAGAATCAGGGAATAAATTAACTAAACATTTAATGAATGTTTGTTTAAAAGTATTTTAAAGGAAAATTTCCTTATTGTCTAAACCTACTTTTTAGGGCCCTATGAACCAAATATTTAACTGCCCTTTTGTGATGTTTATGACAGCCTGGCACTCTTAGAAATGGATCTGACCTTATCTCATGGCATCAGGCAATATCTGCATTTCAAAGCCTCTCATGGTAATGGAAAGTTTGAGGAATACCCTACAATGTCTTTCTTATTTTTGATTCACATCCTTGATATAATTCTTTCATTAAACACAGTTTATCAAACCAATAATGATACAATCATTAATTTGAATTCTCCTCAAGGAGGCAGATAACATTAGCACATGAAAAGTGATTCTTTGCTTTTGATCCCCCCTCAGAGAAACACAGAGACAAAAAGACATGAGGAGAGCAAGATAAGACTATTATGAATCCTCACATTTCAAATTGCTTTCAACGTTGTTCTTTTAACATGTTGTATTATTATTATTATTATTATTACTTTTTCTCTTTTATTCAACAACTCCATTTGTCAACCTGCCGTGATGTTGGTGTAGATGAGAAATTCTGGACAAAACTCTGTCTGAGATGAGAAGGGCCGCACCACGCACACAAGCCAATTTGTGGCACTGTTTTTTTTTTTTTTTTAATTTGCATATCATTTGGTTCATCTGCAGTTGTTGACCCCTCAGGGCCACAAGAAAATCAGATCTTTAGTGAAGATGTAGACAGATCTTATTCGCTCAAACTCCCTCCATATCTTTTTGTCTTTCTCTTTCAATTCCTTTCAGGTCCAAAAAAAAAAGAGCTTATTAGCATGGTTGCCTTACTGGCATTGGCAAGGTTACATTTCCAACATTTTCAAAGAATGAATAAATATTGCACACATATTCAAATATACATGTAATAGAGGTATCATTTGGTTCATCTGCAGTTGTTGACCCCTCAGGGCCACAAGAAAATCAGATCTTTAGTGAAGATGTAGACAGATCTTATTCGCTCAAACTCCCTCCATATCTTTTTGTCTTTCTCTTTCAATTCCTTTCAGGTCCAAAAAAAAAAGAGCTTATTAGCATGGTTGCCTTACTGGCATTGGCAAGGTTACATTTCCAACATTTGAAGATGTAGACAGATCTTAATCGATCAAACTCCCTCCATATCTTTTTGTCTTTCTCTTTCAATTCCTTTCAGGTCCAAAAAAAAAAGAGCTTATTAGCATGGTTGCCTTACTGGCATTGGCAAGGTTACATTTCCAACATTTTCAAAGAATGAATAAATATTGCACACATATTCAAATATACATGTAATAGAGGTATCATTTGGTTCATCTGCAGTTGTTGACCCCTCAGGGCCACAAGAAAATCAGATCTTTAGTGAAGATGTAGACAGATCTTATTCGCTCAAACTCCCTCCATATCTTTTTGTCTTTCTCTTTCAATTCCTTTCAGGTCCAAAAAAAAAAGAGCTTATTAGCATGGTTGCCTTACTGGCATTGGCAAGGTTACATTTCCAACATTTTCAAAGAATGAATAAATATTGCACACATATTCAAATATACATGTAATAGAGGTAGTGACAATAAAAAATGTGATATCAAGTGATGTACATGAGTGTTTTTGAACATAAATGTAAACACATGCAATTACAGATAAGTTTCATCCCTTTTTCTGTAGTATGAATTCACATTTCTTGTAACTAAACTTTCAGGTTTCAGATGTGGGATGTAGATTTCATTCAAAAATGATTTTGGTTATTTTAAATGACTATTTGTCTCCGTTTGGTAGCCCTTGTTTGTCCATTTTATGGCACGTTATGTTTGTTGAGTCTGTGCCTTGTTGGGTTCTCACCAGTTCATTAATGCATATATTGGAGTGAGGAGATCTGTGTGTTTGTTGCCAATTGCAACAGTTGTTTATTTTGATTTGATGATGGTTTTCCTGCAATACTGCTGTCAGTCAATTTGATTTAGACGCTCACATGCCAAACAATTTTTTTTTTTTTTGTCTTTGAAATTAATGAAGACGTGGAAGATTTTGCCTATATTTCGGCTGAATTGTTAGCCGATTACAGTCCACAGAGTGTATCATCTGATGTGTGACATTTTGGTAAGAAGCCAATTTGGCATTTGTTCAGTATATATCTGTCACTAAAGAAGTGGGTGATTTTCCTCTTGTGTTTTACATAGGTCTCTGTTTACAATTATCCAATAGAGTGAAATAACATTTTGGGCTAATAAATCATCTCTATCAGATGCTGGGAAATATGTTCGTCCTGAAGAGAATGAGTTTGAGAATGGCTGATCTAAATTTGCAACATTTTTCATGGACAGTGCAGATTTATTGTTAGCGGTGTGGGGATTCATTGCGGTGCCCATTTTGTTGTTGTTAAGGGAGATCTTATTGGTTTTCCAGTTGTCTGAATGTTTATGATGGTGTTGTTCATTTTTGCTATTAGTGTCCTCATTTGGGTCTAGCTGATATCCGTTTTCCTTCCTCAGAGAGAGGTTCTCATTGCTTTTACATGAAACATAAAGTCGTTTCTCACTGTTGTGTTTCAGATATTTTAATCTTCTTCAAATTTATGCCAAGTTTGTTGAAACATATTTGAAAAACACATTTAATTTTAAAGACACATGAGGCTACTGTGAGTGATTTTCACGTGGACACATTATGCACACTCAGGGTTTGAAATTAACACCCGCCAACCCGCCAAATGCGGGTAAAAATCAGCTGTGGCGGGTAACGCTGTCAAATCACTAGCCAATTTGGCGGGTTACTTTTCGTAAGTTATGTTCACTCATTAATTTCTTGGGGAAGTTCATGCAAGCCAAATCTGCACAGGTTTAGTGCAAATACTGAACTCGTGAGACATCATGACATTATCGAGTATATTGCAAAAACCAAACAAAACACACCTACAGAGGCACGCATACGTGACGAGATGAAGTCTGGTTAGACCAACACAGGCTTTAGTGCGAGTGTGCATTTAGAGTGCGTTCTTTCACTGCATGATTCAGTCTATTAATATATCCCATGTCCCTCTAAGCTGCATTAACATGTGTAAATACATCTAAAAGACACTTCATATGCAACTTCTGCGAAGATGAATTTTATTGATACTGATTTCGTTTGTTTAGTAACAGCCTAAATGTATTATTATTATAATTGACTGATTAAATGTAAGAATTTGACTCAAAAGATGATGCACACTTTTAGAAAAAAATGGCTTTATAAAGGTAAAAATGCCCATGAAAGGTAAAAATACATTTAAACTTATTGGAAAATATTAATTTATATCACTGCTGTGAACTGACCACACAGAATATGAAGAATATCAAAAACTTTAGGAGTCAGCTGTCCACGGTATCCTTAAGATATCAGCACAATAACACACTCAGCAAAATATTGTCTAATTATCTTTATCAATAAAATCCCAGAAAATATTGAGATATTATTTTTTGTCAATAGGGCACAACCTTAGTACTGACACAATATGATTTGCAACGGTCGCTTTGTCACGCCCAGTGTAGAC
>NW_015554266.1:1544160-1561732 GCF_001515605.1 Sinocyclocheilus anshuiensis | reverse complement strand
TGCTTTTTTTTTTTTTTTGGCTAGTAGAAGTTATGAATGTAACTTATGAGTATGAGTAACTTAAAAATTTAGTAGCCAAATTGGCTGGTGAGTGAAAAAGTTAGTTTCAATCCCTGTGCACACTTATGTGAATGCATTGTGGTTGTGCGTGCTATAACACTGAACAAACAACCTCCTTGTTCATAAATGGCCTATACTCACTCAACTTCCATGTGGCTCATAGCAAGCAAACATTAGCCAGATTTGGAATTTAGAATTAATTTTTTAAGTTCAAATGAAAGTGTAGATTTAAATTGTTACAAAGTACATGCAACTTAAAATGTACGATTAAAAAAATGAATTAAAGCGTAATAATTTTAAAATGACAGTAATTCCTATGAATGCAGACAGAAGCAATGCAGATAAATGATCATCACAAAGTTGTGTTAATAACACTTTCGGTTAGTGTGTGTCAGTGTGTGCATGCTGACTAGTTCTAGTTCTAATCATAGCTGGCCGTGTCCAGTTTTCTAACGCTTGGATGAGGTGGTAATGAGAATATTCTGCGAGCATTATTCCCCGTCTGAGAATATTTAGCTCCTCTGAAAAGCGCCGACTGAAATAGGTCACTCTAACACCCGCGAGTGCCTCTTTAAAGAACATCGAATCCATTAAGAGAGATCTTGTTCCCTAGATTATTTTGGCCCTGTTTTGCCATGGAAATCAATTTTGAACAAGCTCTAGTTTTTGTGCTTGCGAGAAGAAGTTTGCCTTCACGGTGGAGACTGTTCTTCAGCAGGCATCCTTGGTTAAATGAGACAATATCAAACTGAAGAAACTCTGTGTGACTTTTAGTAATCAAAAGCAGGCCGAGAATTAAACGAAGCTGTGAAACTGTCAAACACAATGCTTTTATTGACAAGCTAAAGCTACCGATGATCCCTGATCTTGTGTCAGAAGCTCAGCCCCTGTAAACAATGCTGGCCCTGCACCTGTGCTCTTTAATATCTCAATAACGCTCCATAAAACCAGTTCGGCCTATTCTTTGCGCTCATTAAAGCGCCCTCTGCATCTGGAGCACCCGACTATCTCTTTTAATGTGGATCTCTTTTAAAACACAACGCCGAAGAGCTTTCCCCTCGGTTTTAACTGTTTGTTCTAGAGCATGTTTTCTTTCCAAGTATGCGGAGAAATGTGGCACCTTTCAGATATTTTGCAGCCGTAATCTTTAGATAGAGCAGTATTTATTGTCAGACAGCACACTCTCTCGTACTAATAGAAAGGGTGGACTTCAAAGGGGGAACACAAATAGACTAGCATTGTCCTGTCTCTATATCCTCTAGAGTTCAAAGGAAGAGTTTTGAATAGCAGTGTTTCCAAAGCCTCTCTTTCAAACCTGCTGGGATGTAAAGCAGGTAACCTGCCATTGATACACAAGAACACACACACTCCCGCGATCGCGTATATGTTAGTTTGCTAGTAAACGCTTCCTGCGAGCCGCATCTCGTAATCGCGCCGGGATAATAAAGCTGGGAATGAAAGTAAACACTTTATTTTGCCGTCTTTGCTCGCCGCCTCTCAGAATACACAGGTACTTTAGGATATTTGCAGATTAGCTGCTTTTACGCTGACTGATGTGTGACAGACAGACAGGCATGAGAGCCAAACAGATGTCGGGTACAGGAGTGGGCGCCCTCCCTAAAGACCGATTTAATGAAGAACCGCGGAAAGAGAGCGGGTTAGAGGAGAAAGACAGAAGGAGAGAGAGAGCGAGGTAGCGTAAGATGTAGAAAGAGAATGGCTGAGAGGGGGAGAAGGAGATAAAAGAGTGAGTGGAGTACGCACATCAAAGACTTGCTAATGATGCTGGATGCCATTAGGGCTTGTAGTGGCCTTTGTTTCGGCTTCCTAACACCTGCAATTTGTTGAGGGCTTTCTATGCCCCGCTGAATTACCCACATTTGCATGAGCACTGAGTGAATACTGGAGGGATAAAAGTGGGAGATTTGGCCCCGCTGCATTTGGACTTGAATGTGGGCTGTGGCCAAATCTCGCCAATGTTCGACATCAGTACTAACTGAGCCATTAGCCAACTGATGTACCAAACTAGTCTTGTGTCTAAAAGATTTACCAAACTAGTCTTAACTCTGTCAATCGATCCACATAAACTTAAGTGTTTCCTCAACTATGGGCTCTTTTATGTTCCAGGATCTAAAGCAGTTTTGGAAACTTTTCACCATGGCTTTTACTTTTAAAAATGACTTTATGTGGACGTGATTATTGTAGCCAGATTTTTGCTCCTAAAATATGAAAATCATAATATGTTTTTAAAATTCCATTATTTGTTACCCTACCTGTTAGTAAGAATTTTTATTGTTTTTGAAAACTTTTTCTTTTCTTTTTTGTCATGTTTTTATGCTCACCAAGGCTGCTTTTATTTGATCAAAAATATAGCAAAAACAGTAATATAGTGAAATAATTAAATAGCTGTTTTTAAAAAGTTATTTATTCATGTGATCAAAGCTGAATTTTCAGCATCATTGCTCCAGTCTTCAGTGTCACATGATCCTTCAGAAATCATGCTAATATGCTGATTTGCTGCTTAAATAGATAAATAAACAAACAAACAAACAAATATTATTAAACAAAGTTGAAAAACAGTTGTGGTGCTTAATATTTTTGTGGAAACCATGATAATTTATTTAGGATTTTATAGAATAGAAAGTTCAACAGAACGTCATTTATTTAAATTTTTAAAATTATTATTATTTATTTATTTATGTTTTTACAATTTAAGCTTTTACTGTGACTTTTGATTAGTTAAATATATAATTTTGAAATGGTAGTGTATGTGAATGTGAAAATAGTGCATGTGAAAATTATTTAGATATTTTTTATTGTTTTACAAACAAGCTGCTAATTTGTGAAATTCTATAAAAATGGTTAAAATATGATTTCATTACGTTTACATAGGACAAATAATATCCTAGTTGTAAAATTAGCTTTAGAAAATGGAAAGATGTTTAAATGTTTAAATAAATATGTTTAAAATTTTCTATTAAATTCAAAAATTAAATACAGTAAGTAGTTTGACATGCGATGAAACAGAATGACACATTTGATGTCTGTAAATCTACTGTTAAACACTGAAACCCAAAAATGAAATAGACTGTGAAAAGTGTGATTTAAGGGAGTTTATCTTTCCAAAAGTGCCCATAGTTGGAGAAACAACTTTGAGCATGAAAATGCTGGATTCTGTAATCATGAGCTATGAGCTGAACACTATCCTGCATGAGCACAGCCATATGGAAGTGCATGCAGCCCATATCTCCTGAAAATGAGCTAAAGTTTCTTTTCCTGCGGGGCTTGGATAGAGGTCTGGGGAAAATCAGAGCATGAAATTGCGATTAGCCCCTGTTGTTTGTGCAGACCAGGAACAGGCTACAGGACTTGGCATGGCCGAAGGTGTAACCTGTTTTGTTTGGCCTTGCTGAAGCCCTCCCAGATGGTGCTCGCAGCTGCCACTGAGTAAACGCAAGCAGGGCGAGCACTGAGAGAAGTGGCCAGGACCTGTTTACATTCAGGAGGCAAAACAACAAATCTGTCCCTTACAGTCAGTACAAGCCATGGAAAGAGACTGTCTCAGTTCTGACGGTTTCTTACAGCTCATCATAATCACACACACATAAAGATTATGGGAAGTAATTTACCATATTCAGCTTGAACCATTAGCTTCTCTACACTAAGTGTTACAGAATATGAGTTCTGGCATCATAAAAAATGAAAGTGGTTTTAAGGTACTATTATAGTTTTATTCATATTTTTAGTTGTAGTTGCTTTAGTTTAATAATTTTGTTGTTTTATTAATTTTGCTGTGTTTTTGTCCATTTTAGTATTTTATGTCTATATTGTTTTTTGAGTTTTAGTTTTACTTATTTTAGTACATCAAATTAAATGCGTGAAAATGAGAAATGTTTTCTGGGCAGCTAGCTGAAATAAAATAAAATAAGTTTAAGTTTTTTGTTATATTTTATTTCCGTTAGCATTTATTTTTAGATTTAGTTTTAATTATTGACCCTGGGTTGAATGACTAATGGCATGTAATACAATCACTAAAATGCCAAACTAAATCTTTAATATCTCAGTATTCAAACACAGATTAAGGCTACGTTTACACGACAACGATGTAGTCAAAAACGAAAAAGTTTTTCCCTTGCGTTTTTAAAAGTTTCACGACAACGTTTTCAAAACGAATAAATCACGTACTACGTACGCGCATGACGTCACCGTTTTCAAAGGTTCCCGTTTTGGGTGTTTACACGGAAACGATAACGGTGGTGTTTTCAAAAAATATGCGTTTTCAGTCCCAAAATGCCGTTGTCGTGTAAACAAACAGGCAAAACGCATAAAAAGTTTCCAGTTTTGGCTGAAAACGTTGTTGTGTAAACGGCCCCTAAATTAAATAAAGTCTCCTGATTCACCAATTTTTTATTCTGAGAACAAGACCCCAGTAATCTCTCAGGTCTACTTTAAAGTTTCAGAAGAGATCTCAAATATTTCTCAAATTTGCCAAGATACTGTGTTTGCAAATTAATTTAAATACAAACTTATCACATTTTTCCAAAACCTAATAATATGAGCTGCTAATCTACATGTACTTTATATCTCTATTATTTTATGTAAGTCGCCATTGACTCACAGATTTAAGGAGAAACGTTTGAGATAAAGTTGATACTTAAGTAAAGCTGAGAACTCAGTTAAGTTTCTCAAAGAGCTGAGTGGTTTTGCAGCTCTATTTTCCTTCAGTCAATGAACAATATCTCTATTTCCAGTTGGCCATCCATTGTTTAATATTAATTTGCCTACAAAACTGTTTGTTGATGTGAAATCTAAATGTTAATTATCTCACTCTCTGTGCTCTGAAATGTTTGATTAATTCAGCAACAAAGAAAGCCTCAATTGTCTCAAAGACAAACGTCTGCACAGGTCTTCAAACCCTACTGAATCTAAAATGAGTAAATATCCATGAACTAGATGTTCTGGCCCCTCCGTCTAATCCGTAACCTCTGATCACGCTCGAGGAAGCCAGACGTGGCCCCAACAATTACCCCGGGCCGGCGGGAACAGAGCGGGTCAGAGCTGCGATGCCACACACAGCGGCGAGCGGGTGTTTAAGGGCCGACCTCTCCCTCATCTCCTGACCTGAGGCCCGTCAGCACACCGCTCCAGCCTGAGCACCGGCAACAGTATCAGATTTCAGGGGAAGATGTTGGAAATTGGCAAGAGCAGAGTCAGGCTACACAGCGTCGAGGGCAGAACACAATGGCAGCTTTCTGTCAGGGAGAGACTTCAAAGGGCCACTGAGTGACTACTCTGAGTTGGACTTTGTTGTAGATCACTGAGGAAATTCACAGATGTTTTCTCATACGAGACACCATTACTGAGGCTCTCGCACCCAGTAGCCCCGAGCATTTCTCTGCCTTTCCATCTCTCCTGCTCTTGTGTGCGAGACAGATGTGGGAACCCCTTTTTTCTTTTTTCAGACTTTTTGCTTTATTTTCTTGTACTGTCTGTCCAGAGAACATGAAAAGGCTCTGACCTGTCCGAAAGAAGCGCTAAAAAATCAAGAAACTCACTGTTGATGCTTTCATCCAAAACTCACAGACAATGCTGTGATTCTGTCAGAAGACATCCATTACAGTTGCGCGTCACCACCGAACTCTTGTAGATTAGACAGATATTTTACATGTGATTTGATCAAGCTTTTCATTAGCCCTATAAAGCCTACTGTTTCTTGGCATCTAAATTATCAACATGATCAAAACTTTGTTGGAAAACCTTTTGTACAATCTATTACATGCCTTCTGTTGTCTGGTTGATGGTTCAGACTTTTTCAGCAAGTAAAAGGCCATTTAATGTGAAAAACGTCCCCCTTTAGCACGTGTCTTTTTGATATGAAATCTTTACTGATTTTCATAGAGTTAATGTAAAAATAACCGTTATATTGTTAATGATATTTCAAGATGAACACTTACTGGACTGAAGTGTCTTAGGTTTATTATTTGATTATCCATGCATTATTTTTTTTTTAGAAAAATCGTGTTAAAATGTATCAAATATAATGCAACAGGATTTTGAAGAACATATATTTGTTCATCTCTCAATCGTTGTATTGCATTCATTATATGTTTTGCCCACAATAATAAAAACTAGAGAGCTAATCATGAAGCTAAGCATTTTAAATGTGATCTTACTAAAACATATTATTAGGAGATGCAGAGTAACAACTGATATTTACATGCATTCTATGTAGTCTGCTATATTTTTATAAAGATCATTGATTTACATGACAAGCTCTCAGAATTGTATCTTACATGGTCAAATGTTTGCATTTATGTTTTATGTAACCACTGAAAACTAATTACCCTCTTTTTTTCTTTTACAGATTGCCTTCTCCAGCCTTTTGCTGCAAAATGTGCTGTATATATAAAATAATGAGGGGTAATTATTTATGCATGCATTATTTTCTCAGTATTTGGATTTATGTATTTATTATGAAAGACAAATGTGCTCTTTATCAGTTTTCTTGTCAAATAAAAAGGATAAATACATACTGTGGTTAATTATATAAGGACTGTCCATGGCAGACTGTTGAACTGTTAATATTTAAAATAATATGTTGCCAAACAACATGATTAGATGATTGATGGCTGACTCGCTGTGCTTCGTTTGTTACTTTTGTTTTTCCCGTTTGGTCTGAGCTGTTTATGAGCGACAGACCACAGAACAAAGTGTGTACATCCTCTTGAGAGTAAGTGATCAGCTGCTCAATAATGTTCACTTTATTGAAGCAGAGTGTGTAGATGAGCAGGGCTGTAATGTGAGACTTGCTGTTCCAGTAACAGTTTGGTACAGATCTTAAATTTGCTTCGCTGCTTCTCATGTTGATATTATAAAACTCCCTCTGGTAATCGATTCACTCCAACTACACAAGTTTCAGAAAACATAACATCTGGAAAGTAACACACTGCATGGTCTTGAATGGCATGGTTGTGCGTTGGGGTGAAGTTTCAGCCTTGTACAGTGTTGGTGTTCTCAATCCAGTCTTGACAGCTGTTTTGTATCCTAATCTATTTGAAAATTAAAATAAACAATTTCAAGTTTTATTGTGTGCTGGCTACTTTTAAAAGTCTTGAATAACCTGTATTAAGGTTACCAACAATTGTAAATACTTATGAGCCTGTCTTACATAGTATAAAGAGAGGTTTTACATAGTATATAGTTATAACAGTTTACACCTTATAATTGGAGACAACTGTTAAGAAAAATAAACAGAATTGAACTCTATGGACTGCAGGGAAACTGAGATCTCCTCCCGGTGGGAATCCCCCTCCTTCCGCATTACTATGTGAGAAACCTTAATCCCATCAAAAGAGCTGATCTGCTTCGACATCAACCGCTCCAAACTGCTCGAAAGGGACCGTTTAAAAAGTCATAGATTAGACACATCTCTCCGAGGGTGTTTACTTGTCTTGTTTTACTGCTCACATTTGAAGCTGCACTGATATGACAGTTTACTTGCTCCTAAACTCCTAAACACATGCTACTTTGAAGCACTTGTGGTTTTAGCACTCCTTGATTCCTGTGATATTTGTGGAGGTGTCACATGTGCTACAGACTGGGTTTCACTGAAGGCTTGGCTGGTTCAGGGCGGAGCAGGGGGAGGAGAACTGGAAAATGCTCAGACTTTCTCAAAGATTGGATCTCCTCCTCTTGCCGGCCTGCAAATCACACAACTAAGACATTATCACCATCATGTCACCTTGACGGGTTCACGTGGACTTTCTCAGGGTGCTGTGGGATTGTTCTTTAATAAATGATTTAAGTATGAAACAATAAGCAGTCGCTTGTTCTCTTTGGTCTTTAATCACAAGCAATTAGTGCAACCAAAGGAAAAGTGCTTTGAGAGCTGCTTTGTTGATTTGTGCCAGAAACAACCAGATCATACTTTTATTATTTGTTAAAACCCGTCTGTGGGAAATTTGTAGCCTGCTTTGGTTGCCATTAAATCTGTTGATCAAAGTCATGTGTGTTTCAGACATATTTCATGGTTCATTATTACTGTTGTAGCTAAATTAATGTGGCATTATTGCATTTACTTACAGGACAACTTCTAATTATTACATAAAATATCAACACCAGATTCCATCTCTTCTATTTATTCTTCCTATTTCAGTTGCTCAATTTTAATGTCTACATTATTGTGTTTATATAGTGCATACGATATCAGCATATTTTATCACATGTTCTATTATGAATAACTGCTAATATGGCGTGCTCGCTGTGATCAAACTCCTTGGGTATCTAATGAAGCCAATACTCTTCAGAAAAGCTACGTGTGAACTTTCTACCGAGTCAAATGATTCCTTCCTCTTGAAGTTATCTCATAAGCCTGCACCAGATCTCTAGAGATAACACACAGTCGCATTGTCGCACAACAAGTCCAGGGATAGCTGGAGGAGAGGAGGCGACGCGAGCGCACTTTCCACGAGAAGACGCTCAAGTATTTCTGAAGAAGTGAATTTGGCTGCTTTAAACCGGGAAGCTTGAGGAACTCGAGGAAGTGTTGCCATGGCAGCTGTGGCTGTGCTGAGGAACGACACACTACAGGCATTTCTTCAGGTTCGTGAAAAGTGTGAGATATTGTTGAAAGTGTCCTTCGTAACGCGCGTGTCGCGGAAAACGCAACAAAAAAAAACCTGGTGGTTACTGACGAGCAGTGTCTCTGAGCTGCGCAAACTCCTGCAGATAACGAGACATTTCTATTTTATTTGAAGAAAAAAATAATAATATTTAACATACAGAACATAACAATATATAGGTATACGAACTGTCGGACTTCCTTCATCGTTATGTTGTTTCCATCCATATAATTACTTGAGTTTTTGAGGGTTTCATTTCGATTTTCATCATCAGCAGGCTAATTAAATTTAGTGGAAAACTTTTTTTTTTTTACAGTGTAGCCTGAGATGGCAAATATCTCAGATGATTCAATATAAGAAATACTGAAAACATATTTCACCAATACAGGTAAAGTTATGCATATTCAAATAACCGAATTCCTTCATTTTGTCTAACTTGAGCACAATGTTATCATAGTATCATTGGCTCATTTTGAAATCATGTCTGAGTAATGCTTCATATCCTTTATAAACAGCAAGGTAAATTAGCTTTTGTGGAGAATTTTGTATGTATAATTGAACAAAACATGTGGAAGCGTTTCCCCAAAAAGTTAAATCTGATCTTTAAAAAGTGTTTTCAAGTATGTGTCATGTGTAAATGTTTTAATACGGCTCTTTCCTACGATCCAGGATCGCACTCCCAACTCCTCGCCGGAAAACGGCAAACACTCTCCTCTGGCGCTACTAGCGGCGACGTGTAACCGGGTCGGTCATCATCATCACGGATCCACACCCACGGACTTTATTCAAGTTCCCTACGACGTGACCCTCGGGTCTCCGTCACGGATTTTCCACCCTTGGAGTAACGAGGCGAATCCCCAGTCCTCGCTTTCCAACAATTCTTCCTTTGGACTATCCTCGAAATCTCACCTGCAGGGCTCCTACACCACCCACCACGAGCTCCCCTTAACCCCTCCGGCCGACCCCACGTATCCTTATGACTTCTCTCCGGTCAAGATGTTGCCATGCTCCATGCAGTCGTTACAGTCAAGCTGCCCGCCGACCTACGTGCCCGCCGTCACCTACGCAGCGCCGCCCCCCATCCCGCCCGGTTTCATCCCGGGACACTCAGGCCTGGTCCATCAGCAGCAGAGACAGCTGTCTCCAAACCCCGGGGAGGATATACCGTGGTGGAGCCTTCAGCAAGGAAACCACGTCAGCCACCCGGCGAGCCTCGGCCCCCACCGCTTCCCCATCCAGAGGGGCTTGGTGTTGGGACACACAGACTTTGCACAGTACCAGACTCAAATCGCAGCCCTCCTCCACCCCAAATCCCCCCTGGCCACCGCCAGGCGCTGCCGGAGATGCCGGTGTCCTAACTGTCAGTCGTCCAGCTCCAGCGACGAGCCCGGGAAAAAGAAACAGCACATCTGTCACATCCCCGGATGCGGGAAAGTATACGGCAAAACCTCCCACCTGAAGGCACACCTGCGCTGGCACTCAGGAGAGAGACCCTTCGTGTGTAACTGGCTCTTCTGTGGGAAGAGTTTCACCCGATCGGACGAGTTACAGAGGCACCTGAGAACTCATACCGGGGAAAAACGCTTTGTGTGTCCGGACTGCTGCAAGAGGTTCATGAGGAGCGACCATTTGGCCAAACATGTGAAGACGCACCAGAACAAGAAGAGCAAAAGTCACAAAAAGACCTCTGATTACATCAAAAGACAAGACCTGAGACCTGTGTAGTAGTAGACTTGGATGACCATAGACTAGTGCAATACATATAATCTTCAGGATCCTCTTGAAGACAAAAAATACATTTTTTACTTTTTTCATTAAAAAGATTGATGAGACTTACAAGACTGGGAGTCTTTTTTTTTTGGACTTATATAATTTTCAAGTCATTCTCAGTTCCTCAAGGAACCTTGGGAAATGTTTCCGGTCCCTGAGCTACTCAAAACATTAACAAGTTTTAACTTGTGTTCGTTCAGATCTCTGTCTTCGGTGGAAGATTTCTTTATTCTGTAAATATATTGATAGCTTTTGTTGAATGAAAGTGTCAGTTTTCGCTCCTTGTGGGGTGTTTTAGCATGCTATTGAAAACCATGTGTTAATCTTTCAAAATTATCGTGTGAAAATAAAGACTGTGAAGACTTGTACATGCCATCGAAACATAAGACGGTGAAGTGGAGTTATTAAAAAGTGGATAGATTTATTATTTTTTTAAAAGGAAAAATGCAAGTTAAACAGACAGTATGTGAATTGTGTGTATGAAACGCTTAACAGAGAAATGGTGAAACTCTGTTAAAAATGTCTAGAATGAGCCGAGAATGAAGCACTGTGAGATTTATCAGTTATTAGGATACATAGAGCTCTGATGTTCAGTTCAAAGGACAGCTTTTATATAGCATTATATGATTTTAAGAACAAGGTCCGCAAAAATGTAAATAAAGCAAACATTAACTGACATAAGCTGCATTTTTCTGTTTTTCTTAGTCACTCATAAGCATTTTGCAGATGCAGTCAGTATTTGATTTGTAAAATATATAAACACATCCCCAAGCTATTCTGCAAAACATAATCTGTCTGTTTGTAAGAAATCATTGTAGGTTTTTTAGCGCTGCATCGAAATCCTAAAATCACATTCATGAAAAAAATAACGTGACTATGTCAAACCATGTCAGATTCCTATAATATGTTCATATAATACCATCTGTGTGACTAAGTAGAAAATATCAGTAGTGTGTCGTTCAAATCTGCTCCCTCTACGTACAACATATTTCTATGCAGATTTTGATGTGCTCACACTCGGATCCTGATGTTGTTTTTGCTGAACTGAAATCAAATTAAGTTCATTTTATCCTCAGTCTGTGCATTTAGATTTTTACTAGTGGTTTCTGGCAATTCACTCTAAATGGGAGTATTGTAGCTCTAATTAATTATCTGTCTGAATTAAACTGGAAATGGTGCACGTTTTGTACAGTAAAAGACAGAACACCCATACAAATGTTGTATTATTATTAAGTGAGGTTTCTATTTACAGTTTCTATTATCTTGCATAAAACCAACATTGCTAAAACAAATTAGGATATATTAAGGATGTGTGTATTATTGATATTTGGAAGGGGGATTTTTGGCACCTATGAAGATGCTCAGTTCCTCCTGAAATAGCGCCTCCATTGGTAAAATCCTGGCACAAATCACTAAACCCTTCTCTAATGTGTGCCCACTTACCTGGGTTTAGAGGATCTAGCTATACTACCTGTTATAGCTATACTAGTTAGGGTTAGTCTCTTAAGTCTCTACGGAAGTGCAAATACAGCAACACCCTAACTAGTGCCATACTGCTTTTATGATTTGACCTGCAAATATAATTGTTACAGTTCTACTGTAAATAGTGAAATGCATTAATATTCTATGAAAACATCATTATTTTCCTGTTAGACATGTTAGACATTATTTTCCTCTTAGACACACTGTAGGCCTACAATAAAATTGTATACATAAAACCTCTTTCTCACTGAAGACATGCACTGGATAAAAGCATCTGCTAAATGCAGAAATGTACATTGAATCAAAGTTAAAGTTTATGACAGTTGGGTGTTTTGTAATGTGTTCCTCAAAAGTTACTGACTTCATGTACTTCAGTATCCTTTAAATTCCTGGGTGGGGGGGTATTTCTTTATAATAGTTTTTTTTTTTTTCTCTCTCTCTCATAACCACTTCAGGAAACTCATAATTCTAGGCTGCTAATACCAATCGTGCAATCGTGTACTGGATCTTCATCTATAAAGATGAATGACCTCAATATTTTTACAGCCACATTCTGAATTAAGTAAAGGAGAGAAGCCCTACTTACTGTGTTCACAAATTAATCCTACAACAAATTTAACTTTATTATTACAATAGTTTATTCATATGTACTTCTGTCATAATGAATAGTGATTGTCTCAACACGCAGCTGTTTATTGAATTATTATTCAGACATTCATAATCATCTCTTCACATTCATTCATGTTTTCAGCAGGTACTTTCTTACAAGAGTGACATAAAAACACATGATTGGTAAGTTAGGCCTTAAACATCATGAGAGGCCGATACAAAGTAGCCAACAATTCGCTAAAGCACGAAATAGATACGAATTGCCATAAGAGTGTGTTGGAATTTGCTTACAATAGACAATTAATCATGTTGCTACTGAACTCACACATTGCCATGATGAATCCCAAAATACAAGACAAAAGAAAGCAGGGTATTTGTAATGTAATCTTGACTCACAAAATAACGCGTCATGTGCTTTAGTAGATGTGACTGGTGTCGTGCTATAGACTGAATAATAACTCAAATGACTCAAAATGTCCCATTATGAAGTTAAAAACCAATTACTGAAGGCTCTCTGCGCATGTGCCTTTTCAGGTACTGAGTCTCAATGTGCCACTGCAGCAGCAAGCAGTGACTTCTTCTCATAGGGCAGACAAGGCTGTTCCTCTCCTTCAGAGAGTGAGATATGGTCAGGCTATCACAACAGCACATGTGCCTTTGCACGGAGGGACTGCTGGAGGGAGTTTGTGTTTAAGCCTCACCGTGACCTGATCTGAATGCCACACTCTGATCTTCCTTTGATGTCAGTCTGTTGAAAGTCTGGCAGAATCAGGCATTTAGACACACATACTTAAGCATGCATACTTCAAATCTAACGTGTGTTTTTTTGTTTTTTTTTAATATTAACTGTGAAAAAAATACAAATAAATAATAAACCCAGGCCTAGCTGAGCATCAAATGTTGTTTGGGGTGTGTTTAAGAGCAACACTTCTGGCTGGAGAATGAAGTGATTTATAAATTTCACACCTCTCACCTCAGCCTCACCCAAGTATCCCATGGTACTTTTTTTTTTTTTTTTTTTTTTTTACAAAACAACACATTGATTTTGTTAAACAGTGAGACTAAATACACTGCTATATTGTGACTTGACCGTTTAAATTTGAAAACAATATTGCATACACATTTTTATTAAAAACAATATTTTATTCAGCACTATTTTATTCATTTATAAACATTATTGTAAACATTATTTTATTAATTTATTAAGTGAAATCCTTTCACTGAAAGAAATAGTTCCTATGCTTGTTTCTGTGCATTAAAAATAATGATCTGCTATGTGCAGTGTGCAGTGCTATGATAAACAGGCCAAAGCTGTGGCTAAAATGCAGTATTGACCAATCAGAAGCCAAGGCCAAAGCTATTAATCTATTTTAAAAAAAAATTACATTCTGAAAAGAGACACAATCGACAAATGAAATTTTCATAGTCAATCTTTTTTTTTTTTTCCTCACATAGTGTGGTTGTATTTCTGAACATTCTTTTAAGGCTATGAAATATTCACATTATCATCATTATCATTATTTGACCACATTAAAAAAAAAAGAGTCAAATCCGAAAGTCTAAATTAAAGAACAATATTTTAATGCTATGCAAACATAATGCAATTATTTATTTTGTTTTATTGTATTGCTTAATATCTACTTGATGTGTCTCAGGGATTTTATATACATGATGACATAATTTGCCTAAGAATCAGGTGCAAGTGATGACTGAGCTACTAATATACCAGCGCCATCTCGCGTCGACTTGAGGTTCTGGAGCTACAAAGTGTGATCATATTTTGCGTCTGTTCTGCTGCTTCTTACTGAAATCTGAAATTACTATCGCGTGAACGGTTCATTCAAACATAATCCATAGGTGGGAATAGTTCATCTAACTGGCGCTAAAGTCAAGAACAGCGTTGTTTTTAAAAAAAATAACGTTTAATCGCAACCATACAATTGAAAAAAGAACCATTGAGAGAGAAAAAAAAAGCTTAATTTTGTAATGACCACCAATGTCTACAATGCTAATGGGAAATAAATGATTGATAGAAAATAAATATATTGCTGCACTGTTAAAAATAAAGGTTCCAAAGTTACTCAACATGGGTTTCTTTGTTAATAAATAAATAAAAATGATATAGTTCAGTTTAGACTGCCGGTGCTGTAAAAAAAAAACATTATCAGAAGAAACCAGTTTAACTGCCAACTCAAGAACTCTATTCAACAGAAAGTGATTCTTCATAGGAGAGGGTTCTTTGAGTTGGAAAATCCATTGAAGAAACCTCTATGTTAACAATAAAGAATAAACAGCGGGTGCTATGATGAGTTTTCAGTTTGATTCACTGAAGCTTAATGCATGTTTAGTGCTGGTTTTCTTTTGTTGCAGTCCTTCTGCGGGTTTGAGTCGCAAAGGGAGCTGTCCAGGTGCTGAAACGTCTCGACGCTGTCCAGCGGTTAATATTATTCCTGTACAGTCGACGCATTCCTTCGTGTCAAAACACACAAAAATGTTTAGGGAAAATGATGCTTAAGGAAATCGTATCACCTTGATGAAAAAAAAAATAAAAATGTAAAACGCGGTGCATGCATGAACTAGGAATATGCGTGTGAGATTCTTACATGAATTGAACGCTTGCTGCCACCATGTGGAGTTCTCCTACAACACCAGTCTGAACAGCATTCCCATTCGTGTCCAACATCCAGCACTAAAACTTCTCAAACAAGAGCTTCTCTTTTCAAGGTTAAGAAGACCGCTTGGCCATAAACATGTAGACTAACCCTTCAAATCTCGATGAGTAGGCGATCTCGTTTATAGATATTTATAATGAATAACCTGTTCAAGCACAGGTGCTGAAACCCACTGTTCTCCAAGCACTGTTGTCCTTGATGTTTCAAGGTCAGAATGACCCAGACTCCTCTCACAGCCTCTTAAGATCTGGAGCAGCATGTACTGTGCTGTGTTGTGCGCTTCTGTCGTGTGTGGCTGTTGTGTCAAACTTGGGAAGTGTTTGTTCGTGACTTGCTTTCTCATTTAAGTCCTGCGGGAACGTGCCAGAGCTGTCGTAATGCTCGTGCTGATGCTTCTGTAGGAACGAGGTGTGTTTCAGAGCCGATCTGATGTCGTGGAGAGGTCCAAGGATTACCAACCGCGCGTAGTGCAGGCGATTTACGCTTTGAGGAGCAGCAAATAAAACGTTGTCTCGGGAAAGGTCATCGTGATCCGTCAATGAGATTGTTCTGCTGATATCTGAGAGCTGATTTTGGAGCAGTGAGGGCGCATCTGAGGAAATCGAGGAAATTTAGTTGCGTGGAGATTTTGGGTACTGTTGCACCCTCCGTTCTTTCACAAGGTAAGCGGCTTCCTGGACTTTTCAATGCTTTGTTGATCGTGTGAAGTAAACCTGGAATTGTTGATCTAACAGGTGCTTCACGAGAGTCAGGCGTTCATTAAAGAGCAGTCTGTGCTTTTGTGCTGTCGGTAAAAACAGTGGATTTTATGTTATCTAAAACTTATCTAGCAATGGCAATCTATAATGCATACTGATATAGCATCAGGTTTCTATTTACCTTTCAACAGCCATCAGTTTCGATCATCCATATGTCATATGAATTGAGAAACCAACATGCACCATTTCTTAATCAATGTTAACATGTGTAGGCTACGTTAACCAAGACCAAATGTGATGCCTATTGGCATGATGATGACCATCAAATCCGTTTCTGTGAAAGAAACTTTTAGAGCACCGTTTCAGTTCACAGGCAGGCTATTATTTCAATGCAGATGACTTCAAATCAATTGACATATTGATCCAGTAGAATTTTCAGTCATGGGTTTGTTTGTTCTCGACTTATTTGAGGAAGTTAGCCTACAATAAATCATTTCAAGATTCGGCAACCTGTGTGCATAGACTGGTAAAAGAGAGTTTCTTAAAGGTCATTCGATGATAGTTTAATTTTACCATATCCATTTAAATAATCCTTTATGCTGAAATGGCTCTTTAAGGCTCTGTTCTGTTCTCCTGTTGTTTTACTTTAGAAAATTAAACAAGGTCCTGTTTCCAGAAGAGCTTCTAACCCTAATGTATGTGATTAGATTTTTATTTGTTTTAAAGAAAAGACTGGCACAGATATATGAGACCATCGAGTTCATAAGCATATTCGACAATTGTATTGTTTTCATAAATGCTATACAATTAAATAATACTTATATGGAACTTAAATGATGCAGGTGTTGATGCTGAACTTCCACTCTGTCTCCCCTCCAGTCAGCAGACATTTTTTGTCTGCTAAAATAGGAGCAGTTTCTCTCAAAGTGACAGCGCTTTTTGGAATGAGGACTTAAACACTGGGGCTGATGGCGGCTTCTTCCTCCTCCTCCTCCTCTTCCTCCTCTGGCGGCGATCCGGATCCCAACTCGACAGATTTACGGCCACCCTCCTCAAGTAGGTCCATCACCGATAAACCGATATTTCACTCCGGCTATTTGCTTTGTGGCCAACGTCATTAATCTTGTCGGTGAGGCGGGGAAACGGCGCTATTCGCAACGCGTCACGAGCAACAAATCACCGCAGCATTGAGCGCGCAGCGGACCTCCGGCGCCAGCCAGCCAGACCAATGTCGCTGTCGGCATACTGTAGGTGATGGCCTTTAAACACCTGCTCACGGGCAATTAGTGAAGACAGACGAGCAGCCAACTCTGATCCGTCATTGTTCATTTTAAATACTTTTTTTTGCCTTGCTAGGTGTAGCTACTCACAGGTAATATGAAACACACTATTGTTTAAAATGTATCATTAAAATTCATTCTATATTTTTTATAATTTAAAATTAGCCCATTATTATTATTATTATTATTATTTTTTTTTTTTTTATTATATTCCAGGACAATTTTCTAGCTTCAGTATTGTATTAAATAGGCTATATATTTGTCGTTTGGTCTAAAAGCGAAAAAAACGGAGTCTGTCTGTACACTCTAAAAAATGCTGGGTTAAATACAACCCAGTGCTGGGTAAAATAGGGACAAACCCAGCAATTGGGTTGTTTTGA
>NW_015554266.1:1524628-1540198 GCF_001515605.1 Sinocyclocheilus anshuiensis | reverse complement strand
TACAACCCAGTGCTGGGTAAAATAGGGACAAACCCAGCAATTGGGTTGTTTTGACCCAGCGGTTGGGTTACTAACCAGAAGTTTGGGTTAAACATTTAACCCAACCGCTGGGTCAAAACAGCCCAATTGCTGGGTTTGTCCCTATTTTACCCAGCACTGGGTTGTATTTAACCCAGCATTTTTTAGAGTGTAGAAGTGTGTAATTAGATTAATTGTAGCTATAATTGTAGGCACTCTAAATCGGCACTAATGGAAGCACACAGCGCTGTTTATTAATTTCCTTATGACCGGAACAGAAACATGCTCTTCAAAAATGAGTCACGGCATATTATGACTTCGCGTATGTCTGTAGCTGCGGGGTAAATTCGCTCACATTCACCCTGAGCTCTGTTTTCATTTTCTAGATGAGCAGTTCTAGATTTGAATACTTTATTTCTCGTAGTTCTTTTTTATAGTGCTTTTTAGAATTTTCCAAAGCGTAAAATCATCGCTATTTATTCATTTCCATTATTCTACTCTTGAAGTGTCCGATATGCAGACTTTTCGAAGCAAGATGCCAATAAATTCGTCGTATATAGTGTTAGCCATTTGTGACGATTACATTTACAAATATAAAAATTGCATCAGATTTTTAAAAATAATAATAATTTTGTTTTCGTGCTCCACCAAGCATGGCAATTGTTTACGTCACGTTAAAATCGCAGATGAAATAGAAAACGATTGAATGCACCCGAGATGAATAGAGGAGAAGCCATTTGGAGAAGAATGGGACGCTGGGAGACGCTGCGCGGCTGAGCTCTGGAGCGACAGAGATAATGAGCTGCTGCTAAATGCTGCTGAACGCGTAATAGCGCTGCTGAGGATCAACCTCTCGTCCTGACGTGGCCTGTGTTAATGCTGAATTCTGTTCAGCTGCCACATTGATTTCTTATTAGTAGCAGAAAGGATGGCGCATTTACCGCTACATATGGAAAGAGGGCTTCAGTTGAATTTTGTGCCACAATCATCGCTTTATTTGCCAGATTACTTAGAGGTTTGGCCGTTTTCTCCCCGTAGACTATGACTGGAGTGGAGTCGCTCATGGATGCACCAGGAAACTTGGAATGAAGATATGCGGTAAGTTAAAAAAATTAAAAATAAACCTCTATAAACAATTCAGTAAAATGCAGTGCCAGCTGTTTTGAAATACCACCTGGCGCTCTGCTGCAGAGGCCCTAATAGCCTATGTCTGTATTAATTGCTTTTGATGAGCAGACGTGTCTCATAGCGCCCCCTTTTGGTGTTTTCTGCTGATCACCTAATTGACAGTGAACAGCACCATAGCAATCTCCTCCATTATATACCCATGAATGGAGGAGAAGACTGAAAATAAATGCGTTTCTTTTTAAAGACCAATTTAAAGGGGCGAGTATTTGACTCTGAATCCGAAAGACTGAAGGTGCACTGCAGTAAACAGACTAAAAACATCCTGGATATTACAGAGTTTGCTAAATGTTCATTTATAAAGAAAATCCCTTCGAAAAGGTACGGTTATTAAAGATAAAGAATAGCTCCACGATTGTTTTTGTCCGGCTTATATTTACAGTCGAGTGAAGAGGTGAGCAGATGAATCTATATGTGTCCCAAGAGAATTTATGCTCAGTGGAGATCTATTAAACCACAATCCGTCAAGCCTCTGCTTTGCTGCGATAACACATAGTGCTTACTGATAAGAGGTGCTTTCAAAAGAAATGGTCTTTCATGAATTAGTCGCGCTAAATCGGTTTATGGTTGTTTCATTAGGTACAGACGAATGAGAATATAATATAAATGTTAGAAAATAAATAGCCAAGACTACCTATAAAATGACAATTTGTTTTGCGGAGTAGGCTAAAAGAAAGAAAAAACCCAGACTGAAAAACGATTTAAGCTAAATATCATGTCATTTACAATAGGTTGATTTGGCATAGGTTCTTGAAATGTGGCTGGCGTGGTCGGAGCACCGCTCGAATGATCGCATATCAGCTGAGGAAGACGAGGATGAGGACAGTGAGGAAGACTAAATTAAATAATCTGCAGTGGCGTTCATATGCGGATGCAAAGCGCCGGCTGCTGTCTCGATGTAGAGTTTTTTTTTTTATTTTTATTATGCTAAACTGACTTTATGCTATAATTCCTCTGTAGTAAATGCAGTGTGATGAGATTTTAATTCTGCACTCAGGTAGATCTTTTGTTAGGCTATATACCATTGTTGTTTTTAAACGAAAGCATGTGGCTACACAATTAAAGTAAAACTATTTTAATGTATTTATTACTATTATTATTATGATTTATGTGACATGAAACTAGCATGTATAAGCCGCGGCGTCGGATCGGCGTCAGGTCTGGGTCTCTGTGGTGGTGGTTCGGGTTCACTGGGCTTTTCCAGTTCATCTAAATCACTGCTTCACTGATGTCATGAGTGGCGACCTCCCCCCAGATAACCTGTGCCATAAAAACACACGAGTCGAGCAGTAAGAGCATCCTCGCTGCTCCGGAGAGAAGTTTCAACACATTTCGTCTGTGTTCAATTATTTGCTGCGATGTTTGGAAATGGAAGCCGCTCATTTCAGTTTTCTTCTCTGTGTAATAATATAGGATTTTTGCAGAAGAATAATAATGTTGACGACAAGAGCCGAATTGTCAGGTTTTGTAACGAGAAGCAGCCCAAGAGCATTTTAACACGGGACAACGAGCGAGACCCTCGCTTCAGACGCACAGAGACAGACTTCTCCAATCTATATGCAAGAGGTGAGTGACAAAAGCTGCTGTTTTACAGTATAATCTCTCTCTCTCTCTCTCTCTCTCTCTCTGTCTCTCTTTGCCTTTCAATATAACTATTTCAAAGTAACGTTTCTGCACTCTAAAAAATGCTGGGTTATATATATATATATATATATACTGTTTGAATTATTAAGATTTTTAAAATGTTTTTGAAGGAAGTCTCTTATGCTCACATGGCTATATTTATTTGATCAAAAATGCCATAAACGAAATATAGTGAAATATTATAACAATTTAAAAGAACTTTTTTCTACTGTAATATATTTTAATATTGACTGTCAGTCTTTATTTTCCTGTTTCTTGTCGTTTCTCATTAAAATTCAAGTAGATAGTGTAAATTACATTGCTAATGTCTTAGAATAGCATAGATTAATAATAGTGGGGCACATTTTAACGCAGTTTTACAATGTATATAATTTATTCCTGTGATCAAAGCTGTATTTTCAGCATCATTACTCCAGTCTTCAGTGTCACATGATCCTTCAGAAACCATATGCTGATATGACTAATATGAGTTAATGCAAAATTGTTAATATTAATAAATTGCATAATGTATGATATAATTTGCAATGGGATTCTTCTTTATTTAATATAGGCTACGTATTCATTCTAATATGAATTTAATTGTTTTAGAATGAATAAAAAAGGTTAAAACATTTAATTCCAAGGTTTTGAACAGTAAAGCAGATTTTGTCTGTATGTCTATTCATAATTTGCATGTAAATTGTTTGTCAAATCAAAAGTCAATGTTGTCAAACCAAAAGTAAAAAAAAAAAAATTGTCAACATGATTTACATTTATGTAAATGATTTACGTTTATAAATTTCTGATTATTATCAATGTTGAAAACAGTTGTGTTGCTTAATATGTGTGTGGGAACTGTACATATTTTTTTCACGTTTTAAAATTTATTTTATGCATAGAAAGTTCAAATGAACAGCATTTATCCGTAATATAAATCTTTTGTAACATTATCTATTTACTGTCTCTTTTGGTCAATTTAATGCATCCTTGCTAATTTTAAAGTATTAATTTATTTCTTTACAAAAAAAGAAAAACTTACCACTAACCGTAATGTATCATCTTTGCCATCGTGGGAATACATTTCAAAATATATTCAAATGGAAAACTGTTATTTTAAATTGTAATAATATTTCATGTAATTATAGTTTTTACTGTATTTTGATCAAATAAATGCAGCCTCGGTGAGCAGAAGAGACTTCTTTCAAAAACATAAAAAAAAGAAAAATCCTAATTATTCCACCAGCATGTGTAAATTACATATTTTTATATGAATGAAGGAAGCTGTCATATCAAACAGCAATTTGATTGACTGATAAGACGATGTAACAAAACTGGTCACAGATCTGCTTCCTGCTAAAAATGGTGAGGAGTATACGATGCAGTTCCTGTTGGAGGTGGTGGACATCCTCACGAACTATGTGCGCAAGACCTTCGACAGATCCACAAAAGTGCTGGACTTCCATCATCCGCACCAGCTGCTGGAGGGAATGGAGGGCTTCAACTTAGAGCTGTGTGATCAGCCGGAGAGTCTGGAGCAGATCCTGGTGGACTGCAGGGACACGCTCAAATACGGCGTCCGCACAGGTGACCCATACTGGTCTTCCTGTCCATTTCAATTAATGTTTCAACACATACATATACAGTGGGGTGTGAGTGTGTGTGTGTGTGTGTGTGTGTGTGTGTGTGTGTGTCTCATTTTCTTTCCTCCTTTCTCTGCAGGTCATCCAAGGTTTTTTAACCAGCTGTCTTCAGGTCTAGACATCATTGGTTTAGCTGGCGAGTGGCTGACCTCTACTGCCAACACTAACATGTGAGTTCAACCTTCCTTCATTCAGTTGTCATTTGTTGGTTTGAGCGAGTAAATTCATTTGACCAAACAAGACAATTCAGCATATATTTACACTCTTTATGAAGTACTGTAAGAATGTTCCTCAAACTTGTTATAAACCCCTAGCACTATGTCAGGTATTAAACGTCTACTATTAATTTAGCCCAAACTGCTCTAATGTACTGTATAGCCTCAGTTCAAACTTTGTCAGATCATTTTAGCTTTACATCTGCTATCATAAATTTGAAAATCTCCCACTGATTTGCTGTTGAACATTCAAATTATGACCAGTAATTATTACCTTAAAGAGCTACACTCGTAAAAATAAAGGTGCTTCAAAAGGTTCTTCAAGCGAGAAGAACCATTCAGTCAAAGGTTCTTTAAAAAAACCTCTCTTTCTTACCTTTTTATAATCTGAAGAATCGCCTTCTTTCGCCACCATCTTTCGCCACAAAGAACCTTTTGTGAAACAGAAAGGTTCTTCAGATTTTAAAGGTTCTTTATGGAACCATTTAGACAGAAAGGTTCTTCTATGGCATCGTGAAGCACCTTTATATTTAAGAGTGTATTTCTTTCTGATTTGACCCTTAAAAAAGTTGTGCTGGTATAAAGGGATGTATATAGGTTGGTTCAATGACGTTAAATAATATTTTTGACTTAAATAAAACCAGCTATTTTAGATGTTACCATTTTTAGGTAGCAATGACTATTTAACCATTAAGCCGTCTTTTACACCTTAAAAAATGCTGGGTTAAATATAACCCAGCGCTGGGTTAAAAAGGGACAAAGCCAGCTATTGGGTTGTTTTGACCCAGCGGTTGGGTTCAAAACAACCCAACCGCTGGGTCAAAACAACCCAACCGCTGGGTCAAAACAACCCAATAGCTGGGTCAAAACAACCCAACCGCTGGGTCAAAACAACCCAATAGCTGGGTTTGTCCCTTTTTAACCCAGCGCTGGGTTATATTTAACCCAGCATTTTTTTAGAGTGCATGACTGGTGTTTACTTGTGTTTATCGGCTCAGAATAACACACATTAGCTCTCATCAGAAAAGCTCCAGTGATATGTAACAGCCTGCGGATGGACATGGCCAGAATGAGGAGTAACAGCTCATTGATCAAGACTAATTTACAGCTAAACACTGAGACGTAGTGCCAGCTGAGACTCGAACCACACCTCCATCCCCATCTCTCCTTCCATTCATTCATCTGTCCATCCACCCGTTTGTCTGTTCATCCTAAAGGTAGACTGGCATCTGTGAGTAATATTTGACATTTAGCATTCAAAAATGGCAAAAATAACAGTGGTATTATAAGAGCAAAATAAACCACAATTTTTGAAAGAAAATATGCTTACTTGTGCAAAATGCTTAACGACAGTGCTAGGGCATTGTGGATGGTTGCCATTGTATTGCTATGCTGTTCTGGGCGTTTAAGTGTGTTGCTATGCAGGTGCTACTGTAGGTTGTTGTGATTGCTTACAGTCAAAAAGCCCATCCCAAAGTCTATATAATGCCCTGATATCTAGACATGGCTCTAGATTAGTCCAAGTGAGTTCTTTATTTTATTGTATGGTGATGGATTAGTTTACTTCAAATATTAAGGGGGGATACACACAAATGATGATATGTAATGTTTGATGAGTGGTAATAATAGTGATGCTTGCCTTAGTAAGAGTAATGTTTTCCTTCATTTATTTATTTTTTGTTAATTGTTTTGAACCTTTGGAAAGTAACAGAAAATAAAAGTTTGCATATGTGTTTTAGGTTGAGTATCATATTTGATACATCAGTCTTTTATGGTTCATGCATGATATAGGAGAATATGAAACTCATATTTGAGGAGGAAAAAATATCTCCGTTTTATTCAGAGGCCCAAACTGAGCAAGTACAGTATATGCAATTTGGTACAGATGCCGATATTCATTTGACCAAAAAGTAAGATGAAATTCTGATAGCTTGAAATATAAAGCAATTCATTTTATAACAGTATAACAGATTACTTGCAAAAAAAAATGCATATAAATATCAGTTGTCACTTTATATCTCCCAATAATATGTCTTGGTAAGATTGCTTAGTTTTATGATTAAAGCTTTGTTGTTTTATTTGGGGGCAAAACATATAATACAATTTAAACAAATACATTTTCTTCAAAAAAATGGATGTATTTGATACTCACATTTTAACGTGATTTTTCAAAAATATATATATATTTTTTAAGTAATCGCAAGTTGCTTCAGTCCAGTAATTTTCTATCTTGAAATATTATTAATATAAAAGTTTTTCTTATGTTTACTTTATTTACATTAATTTAAACAAATACATTTTCTTCAAAAAAATGGATGTATTTGATACTCACATTTTAACGTGATTTTTCAAAAATATATATATATATTTTTTAAGTAATCGCAAGTTGCTTCAGTCCAGTAATTTTCTATCTTGAAATATTACTAATATAAAAGTTTTTCTTATGTTTACTTTATTTACATTTTCACGATTATACTAAAAGGCCTTTACTTGCTCAAATATATAAACTATCAATCAGACGATAAAAGGCAATGTTTTCCAGCAAAGTTTTGATCTTGATAGAGACCTTAGAAATGCGTGTGTCACATATGATACAGTAGGCATTAAAGTATTGTTAATTATGTAAGGAAAACTAAAACTAACCATGCCAGTCCTTTAAAAAACTATATGGCTGCATGGTCTGGTCTAATGACTCTGATGGCAGATTATAAAACTAAAAGGAAGCTTGATTCTGCCCTCTAAGTATTTTTATGGGTCTATTGGGATCTCTTTCATTTATATAAGGACAACAGCAGTGAGTCCCCTGGTCCTGATTGACCTCTGAGGGTCAGAGATTGTATGATGTCTTTCACAGTCCACGCCCAAATTCTCCTTTGATCAATAAAAGATTTACTCCACATCCTCAGATTTACTTTCCTCATTCCCAAATGACCGAACCTTTGGATTTCAGGGGGCTGTATTGTGTGGCACTGCTGTTTAACGCCTATAATGGCCAACAGACAGTTTTATGGTAGAACTGATGGTGTGTCATAAAAGCGGCAAATTAACACTTTTAGAAAATGACATCGAATCTAATCATGAACTCTTGTTCTCCTCATGAATGACTTTAGAGTGAGCATAAACAGAAGTTTGCATGTAAGGAAGTATATACCAGGGATAGTCACACTTTTTGTTTCAGTAAATATTTGTCTGTCCTTAAAATCCTGCCTGAAAAGATGTTGAACATTTTCATCATTATTGTCCAGGAAAAAATAAAATAAAATAAAAATTTAAACTCGTGTGACAACTAGCCCCGATATATGATTTCACCTTCTCATGTTTGCACATTCATGCTGTCTCTAAATTATATGTCAGTACTGTGTATATAGATTAGACAGAACTGCAGGAGCACTTGACATTTGCATGTACTAATAAGCTGCTCATCATCACTAATCACCGTGGATGATTATTGACTGGCGCTAATAGGTTGAAGATGCCTCCAGTGGAGTTCGTCCCATCACAATGATTCAGTGATGGATGGAACAGACTGACATGAATACAAATAGTTAGTTAGTGAATTACCTCCTGCTGTCAGGACACTCATTAATGTCGGACAAGTAGTAACGAGGTGTGTGTGTGTGTGTGTGTGTGTGTGTGTGTGTGTTTACAGGTTCACATATGAGATTGCACCCGTGTTTGTACTGATGGAACAGCTCACCCTGAAGAAAATGCGAGAGATCATTGGCTGGCCAAATGGAGAGGGCGATGGCATTTTCTCACCAGGTGTGAACATGTGAACAGCAGAATAATGAAGAATTCTAGATTAAGGGGTAATGTTTAATATTTCACACCAGTGGCTGGTGTTTTCATCGGTGCACCGATTCACAAACAAACAAAAAATGATGTCCTGTGGCTGTCTTCACCTTGCTGCCATGTTAATACATATTTTTGCAGACAGTGCACAAATATTAATTTGACCCAATGTAATCCAGCCACAGAATAATCTAGAACTGTTCATTATGTTCTGTTCAGATGTTCATCTACAACTGTTATGTGATAATTAACACACAATATTAACACTGAAAGCCTGACATATGAAATAATAGTCTGAAAAATCTTTTTCTTTTTTATGAAACCGTATATTGAACAAAAAAAAAAAAAAGTTTGCATATGTGTTCAAACATCAGGCTTTTGTGGCTCATATAATATGATATAGGAGAATTTGGAGCACCAAAAAACACCTAATGCCCAAACTGGGCAAAAATATGCAATTTGGTGCAGTCTGAGATATTTATATAGCCATTTATATAAACAAGAAGGCAGGTAGTAGATTGTTTACAACAGTTATGATCATGTTGATAAAGGCCTTAGAAATTTGTGCATCAGATATGATATAGTAAGCTTTATAGGGTTAATTACAGACCTATGAAATGAAGTGAAATGTGTGTTCTTGCAGGAGGAGCGATCTCAAACATGTACAGCGTGATGGTGGCACGGTACAAACACTACCCTGAGGTTAAAATCAAAGGCATGGCAGCGGCTCCCAGACTAGTGCTGTTCACCTCTGAACATGTAAGTCATTTACTCGCTCTCTTTCTTCTCTTGCCTTCAGTATATATATATATATATACTTATATGATTTGAGAGCATGAAAGTGTTCCTAATATATTTTTTAAGTTATCACTCAATTTGCATTGTTACCAACAATTTTCTTTCTGATGTCAACCCATAAAGAATAGGAATGGGACAAAATAGGAAAATTCTGTCATCATGCACTGAGCCGTATGATTTTCATTCTTCCTGAAACTCATAAGAAAATGTTTTGCAGAATATCCTAGTGTCTCTTTTTTTATAAGAATGCAGTGAACTCTAAAACTGACAAAACAAGCACCATGAAGTAGTCCTTTGCATTATATTGTAAGTCTTCTGAAACTGTACGCTAGCTACGCTAGACCAAAATACCAAAATTTAACCTTTTCCTTTTGCTGCAGTTCTGACATCTCATTTGCTTGCATTAAGATGTGTTGCGCTGGGTATCAGTGACATCGAACGATCTTGGTTCCATGACAGATCATCGTTGATGTCTAACCTGATGTGATGTGACTTGATGCACCATATTTGAATGTATGCAAATGCAAATTAAATGTGAGAGCTATGCTAGATGGTGGGTCTTGTCTTTCCGTTTTGAAGACTTGAATGTAATTAAATGCACAAACCACCATACACTTACAAGTCTGTTACAATATTGTTCCTAGAGTCACTACTCTATAAAGAAGGCCAGTGCAGTGCTGGGTTTCGGCACAGAGAATCTGATCCTGCTGAGGACAGATGAGAGGTAAGTGGAAACTCTCTGTGTCTGTGCTGTGTGTTTGTGGACTGTCTCATCAACAAGAGTCATTTGCGTGTCTTTGTTAGAGGTAGAGTGATTCCGGCTGATCTGGAGGCCAAAGTCATTGATGCCAAACAGAAGGTGAGTCTCTGGTGCACAAGAATAAACTCTTCAACTCTAACCAAAAGACTTCAACATATATGAGACTATTGAGATTAAATTGCTTACCATCCTTGTATAAAGTTATAATCCAAAATACAAACTGCACATACCCTTTAATTCCTTGCACTGCAGACTTTGATTGTAAGCACATTGGACTTCTAAAGCTAAACCTGTAACATTCCTTTATTATCACTATTAAAAAAACAGTGCAGTTGATTAAACATGAATGATGTATCTAAAAGACATCAGAACATAGTATCTCAGTACTGGACCATTTAGACGCTGAGCATGACATGGGGTTCATTTAAATAAATTCCTTTAAGACCATATTTGTTTCAGAAGCATTTTTTGTGAGTTTAGTTTGAAAGATTTCGTTTTGAGCAACTCTGATTTCCATTGTGCATGTTATCTGGTGAAATGGTTTTGTTGTGTCTCTGCTGTCCAGGGGTTTGTGCCAGTGTTTGTGAATGCTACAGGTGGATCTACAGTGTATGGAGCCTTTGATCCAATCAATGAGATCGCTGACATCTGTGAGAAATACAACATGTGGCTTCATGTTGATGTACGTTTGTGATTATTTCATTATTCACTTTAGCAGACATATTATGGTGAAAGGCTATGAATAAGTTCTTTTGGAACTGATCTGTTGAATGTGTTTTTGAAGGGAGCGTGGGGTGGAGGTTTGCTGATGTCTAGAAAACACAGACACAAACTGAATGGCATTGAGAGGTATGATACATTACTCTCCAGGGGCAAAGGGGTGGTCTTAAAAGAGGAGAGACATTGTGAAAAAGAAGTGCACTTAATGGTATTGAATGTACACATGTAGTATACTTTAACTCTTAAAAGTATATTTTAAAAATAGTACATGCATATAATATTAATTAAATAAAATACTTAGAGTACACTTGCATGACTGCTTTTTAACCCACTTAAGACTCTTTTAAAAAGTACACTTTTATAATAATGTCAAAGACATAAAACTAAAATATAATGATTTTTCTCAAAGTGAAAGAAGTTCACATACTCTACTGTGTTCTTGACCAACTATACATGTGCGAACAGCGGTTTCTGATCGGTGTTGTTTCTGCAGAGCAAACTCTGTCACATGGAACCCACACAAGATGATGGGTGTTCCGCTGCAGTGCTCTGCCATTCTGGTCCGAGAGAAGGTAAGAGAGAAAGCGAGAAATGGGGGCATTAGAGTAAATGAGTCTGAATAGTAATGGAACTGAGTAAAATTCAGTGATAGAATACAAAGAAAGCTGAGTGAGGACAAGAGGCAGAGAGACAAAGAAATAAAAGAGAGATAAATAGCTGCTATCTGAGTTTGACATGTTATTATGTTCATCTCCACTCAGTGTTCCTGCTGTCTCACTGTGTTCGTGTGTGTGTGTGTGTTTTCAGGGTCTTCTACAGGGCTGCAACTCCATGTGTGCTGGTTATCTTTTTCAGCCGGATAAGCAGTATGATGTTACCTATGACACAGGGGACAAAGCCATACAGTGTGGCCGCCATGTAGACATCTTCAAATTCTGGCTCATGTGGAAGTCAAAGGTATGTGTGCACATTCATGAGATCAGAACCTCAGCATTTGATAATGTGTTACTCATGAATGAATCAAACGCAAAATGCAAAAATCATGTTTTTGATGGACTGATGGAAAAAAACTAATTGCATGGATGGTTGAACAGTTGGATGGATGGATGAAAGTTTGGATGGATGATGCATTAATTACTGAATGGATAGATGGATGAACGATTGGATGAATGATGGGTGGATGAACAGTTGGATGGATGATGGATAAATAGTTGAATGATGAACAGATGTATGTATATTGGATGAAGGAGTGGTATGGATGGATGAACGATTGGATGAATGATGGGTGGATGAACAGTTGGATGGATGATGGATAAATAGTTGAATGATGAACAGATGTATGTATATTGGATGAAGGAGTGGTATGGATGGATGAACGATTGGATGAATGATGGGTGGATGAACAGTTGGATGGATGATGGATAAATAGTTGGATGATGAACAGATGTGGAGTATACACAGAATGGAGTGTATTGGATGAAGGAGTGGTATGGATGGATGAATGGTTGGAATTAATGATGGATGTATGAGTGGATAAATGAATAGATGAGTGAATGAACCGATGGATGGATGATGATAAATGGGTGGACGGAGAGATGGATGGATGGATGGATGGATGGAGAGATGGATGGATGGATGGATGGATGGATGGATGGATGGATGGATAATGGTTGGATGGTTGATGAATGAATGGATGGAAGAATGGGTGGGGGGATGGATGGATGGGTGGATGAACGGTTGGATGGATGGATGTTGGACTGGTGAAAAACAAATTGGATGGATGGATGTATGATGATGAACATATGGATTATGGATAATGGGTGAATGATGAACAGTTGGATTGATGGATGGATGGATGGATAAATGAATGGTTGGATGAATGATGGATGAATGGGTTAATGGATAAATGTATGGATGAATAGTTGGTTGAATGGATGGATGGATGATGGATTAATTGATGAATGGATGGATAGATTAACGATTGGATGGATGAACAGTTGAATGGATGATGAACAGTGTATATTGGATGAAGGGGTGGAAGATGGATGAATGGTTGGAATTAATGACGGAGGGATGGGTGGATTAATGGATTAACCGTTGGGATGGATGATGGATAAATGGGTGGATGGGTGGATGGATGGATGGATGGATGGATGGATAATTATAATTATAATAATAATAATTTCTTACATTTATATAGCGCTTTTCTGGGCACTCAAAGCACTTTACATAGAAGGGGGGAATCTCCTCAACCACCACCAGTGTGCAGCATCCACCTGGATGATGCGACGGCAGCCATATTGCGCCAGAACGCCCACCACACACCAGGATGGATGATGGATGGATGTATGAATGGATGATGGATAAATGGGTGGATGGATGATGGATAAATGGGTGGATGGATGATGGGTGGATGCATGGATGGATGATGGATAAATGGGTGGATGGATGGATGGATGGATGGATGGATGGATAGATGATGGAGAAATGTGTGGATGGATGATGAGTGGATGTATGGATGGATGATGAATAAATGGGTGGATGGATGGATGGATGGATGGATGGATGGATGGATGATGGGTGGATGCATGGATGGATGATGGATAAATGGGTGGATGGATGATGGGTGGGTGCATGGATAGATGATGGATAAATGGGTGGATGGATGGATGGATGGATGGATGATGGGTGGATGCATGGATTGATGATGGATAAATGGGTGGATGGATGGATGATGGTTGAATGCATGGATGGATGATGGATAAATGGGTGGATGGATGGATGGAAAATGGTTGGATGGATGAAGGATGAATGGATGGAAGAATGGGTGGGTGGGTGGATGGATGGACGAGTGGGTGGATAGCAAGGTGGATGTATGGATGAATGAATAGATGAGTGAATGGATGAATGAATAGATGAGTGAATGAACCGATGGGATGGATGATGGATAAATGGGTGGGTGGACGGAGAGATGGATGGATGGATGAACAGGTGGGTAAATGTGGGTAAAAAGTCATACTGTATGGTTGGATGGATAGATGGGCGGATGTATATTTACTGTATTGTCATGTATAGAATTAATGTCAGTCCAACACATAGATGTCTGTGTAGAATATTAGCTGTGATGTTATGGATCTGTCGTCTTTAACAGGGCACTATAGGCTTTGAGAAGCACATTGACAGATGTCTGGAGCTGTCTGAGTATCTCTACCACAAGATAAAGAACCGAGAAGGATATGAGATGGTGTTTCAAGGGGAGGTGAGTGAAAACAATCACAACAGAGTTTACCAGGGTCCATCACATACTCTAGTACTATTCAGACTCAAGGTTTCTTTCATAACTTTTTAATGCTGCCCTTCTGTCTGTTTCTTAGCCCCAGCACACCAATGTGTGTTTCTGGTACATTCCTCCAAACCTGCGGCTCCTGCCAGATGGAGAGGAGAAAAGACAACGGCTTCATAGGGTGAGACGATACTCAGACTCACTCCTTCTCAGTCTACATAAGTTGCTCTACAAATGTGTATATGCCACATATTTGACCACACACTTTATTTAGCCAGGTTACCTTAAGCTTCTGTCCTGTGACTTCTATCTAGGTTGCCCCCAAGATCAAGGCAATGATGATGGAGTGTGGGACAACAATGGTGGGCTATCAGCCTCAAGGTGATAAGGTCAACTTCTTCAGAATGGTTGTCTCTAATCCGGCTGTAACCAGGTCTGACATTGACTTCCTGATCGATGAGATTGAAAGACTGGGACAGGATTTATAGAGCACACAGGTTGGAAATTCAGTAGATGTTAGTAAATTCTGTGCAAGTATTGGAAATGGAGAAGTCATTCTGAAGTATTGTATCAGCTGGACATTCCGGAGTATTAGACCGATGAGGTGCTCTAGAATAATGAACCTCTCAGATGTTCTAGAATGTTCCACTAGGAAACTGGACATGCAGAATGCAGAGGTGGTGAGCTCTTCAAGCTATAATTTCATAAAGAAGGATCAGATGTCCTCCTATGACATTATATGTCTTCTCCTCTTCCCTTCTCCCTGTTCTCTTGTCTCTGTTCTGTTCTTTCTTTGATAACACAGACAATAAGGTTCCATTTCTTAACATTGGTTAACTACATTCGTTGACATGAAATGACATTGAAAAATACTTAAAGCAATTATTAATCTTAGTTAATGTTAATTTAAAAATATGCTAACACGTTATCAAAAACAAAAGTGTTTTATCTAATATTGTATAATGGACCTGAGCTAACATTAATTAACAAAGAACAATAAATACTGTAATGAATTACTGCAGTTGAATGCTTGTTTCTGATTGGGTAACAAACGTTCTAATGTGTGCAGTTATTTTCAGGGAAATGTAGAGCTAAATTTGTTCCAGTCAGGTCTCATTACATTTACAGTGCATTATGTTCTAATAATTCAATGGCCCGTTGTCAATTACTCCTTACTTAATTCATGAACTAATATTATGTAATGAGACCTTATTGCAAAGTGTTACCTTTTCTTTTAACAGGAAATGTTATACTCACTATACTGCCCAACTGTACATTAAAGAAATGTTCATGGTTCAGTACAAGTTAAGCTCTATGACAGTGTCTGTGATACTGTTGATTACCACAGAATTTAGAAATAATTTGTCCTTCACCTTCTACAAAGAAACAAAAATTGTGCTTATAGTATTGCTCTCTCAATGGAAATTGAATGGGCAAGGCATCATAGTAGCAATACCTCGCTGTATTAAAAGTGTAGTCACAATTACGATTTTTATACGGTGGCCGAGAAGTGCAAAACAAATCACAATTCTGAAA
>NW_015554266.1:1523996-1524449 GCF_001515605.1 Sinocyclocheilus anshuiensis | reverse complement strand
TATCACAAGTCAGAAAACACAACGACAAATCCGAAAACAAATTAACAAGTCAGAAAACACAACGACAAATCAGACAAACCGGAAGAGGTAGGTATAGTTTGAGACAGCGCCATTGGTTTGGGATTACTCACCGCTGACTGGACGAGACATCTGTCAATCAACATATACAGGAAGAACCAGCCGAAGAACAGCAGAGTCGTGGTAGAAAGTTCGGAGATGGTATTAAAGTAGCTCAGTTTAAATGTATTGTATGAATTGCCCTTACTCTGGAATAAAAAATACGGGGTGTCTATTTACATTTAGTTAAAAGTGGCTGCAAATCATCAGCTGCAGTGGCGCAGATGGATAAGTGCGTGTCCTAGGCTTTTTATGCGATCGACCAGAGTTCGATCCCGTCTTTTGCCGAACTTTTTTTCCTCCCTTTTCAAATCTCGTATTAGCAATGGATTCTAT
>NW_015554266.1:1512131-1523973 GCF_001515605.1 Sinocyclocheilus anshuiensis | reverse complement strand
CCACTTTTAACTAAATGTAAATAGACACCCCGTATTTTTTATTCCAAAGGGCAATTCATACAATACATTTAAACTGAGCTACTTTAATACCATCTCCGAACTTTCTACCAGGACTCTGCTGTTCTTCGGCTGGTTCTTCCCTGTATACATTGATTGACAGATGTCTCGTCCAGTCAGCGGTGAGTAATCCCAAACCAAGGCCGCTGTCTCAAACTATACCTACCTCTTCCGGTTTGTCTGATTTGTCGTTGTGTTTTCTGACTTGTTAATTTGTTTTCGGATTTGTCGTTGTGTTTTCTGACTTGTTATTTTGTTTTCGAATTTGTCATTGTGTTTTCTGACTTGTTATAATGTTTTCTGAATTGTTGTTGTGCTTTCTGAATTGTTATTTTGTTTTTTAGACTTGCATTTGCGTTTGTAATTTGTTCTTTTGTTTTCAGAATTGTGATTTGCTTTGCACTTCTCGGCCGCCGTATTTTTACAACTTGCAGCTCAAATATCACACATTTTTGTACAGAATAAGGTTAAGTTAAGCACTTTAACAAAAAATAAATATGTATTTTTTTTTTACTTTAAAACCCAAACATCTTGCCCCATAGACATCCATTGTAAGTGCATTAATTGAAACACAATATTTTTGTAGAAACTAAGGGACAAATCCAAATTATTTTGTAGAATTGGAGCATAACTATTGAACCGTGAACATTTGCTTTAAAATCCAGAACTGGTCTGAATTCTCAATAAAAATAAGAGCTTAAGAATATACTGTAATATGCCACCATCTAATAGACACCGTCCGCATAACTTCTTAGCTGTTATGTGATGAAGATTAAATGAAGTGTGTACCATTGTACCAAGTACTGTTTTGACACGCTGTGGTTTTAGAATTTATGACTCTTTGTGTAAATCGTGATTGCTTGTGACAAACATATATGACATCGTTTTACAGTAAGAAATGTTTGAATAGTGGTAAAGATTAAATAGGGATATTTATTGAGATACGATTTATATCACAAGAATAATTGTGTGACAGAGTTTATTCCTCAATTTTTACCCTCCAAGAATTGTCATTTGTATTTTGAGAAACCATATTTATCTATATTGTTCAATACAGTGCATTAGAGATTTTAATTAATTTATTAGCCAAAGGCATGGAACAAAATTATATTTCATTGTCAATCTACACACTTGTAACTCCCTGCAACATTATATGGCCAGAAGTATGTGAACATCTCATTCTAATTAATGGGTTTTGTTATTCCGGTAACTCCAGTGTACACAATTTCAGTGTTACACCATGATGTTCATCTAGAGAAATGGTGGTGCCCAAAACAGGGTGTATATAAGTCTGGTGGGGAAGACCTTGAGTGTCCTGCATAAAGCCCAGACGTGAACCCCACTAAACAACTTTGCCAGACCCCCTCACCCAACATCAGTGCCTTTGGCCATATAGTGTATCTAACTTAGTCTAAGAAATTAATGTCTAACTTAAGATACTAATCATAGTGCAATGAATGCTGTAGCTGAGATTTAGTCACTGGTATTCACAATGAATTCATATAAAAAAAAGAACTTTAAAAAGGGAAGAAAAAATCTCAAATAAAGTCTCTTAACTTTTGTTAAGAGAAAAGCACAGCGACGTCACAGCGATGATCCTCCAGAGAGGGAAATGTATTTTATTAGCAGCTATATTTGTAGTATTAGTAATTAGGTTGAATTTCTTCAGTAGACCAAACACAATTTCACATTCCTAAATCAACAAACTATGCTAATATTTTGTGTACGCTATGCTTACTTCAGTCTGCACAGTAGATGTAAAGCTAATGATCTCTAGATTAAAGGGCCTGAGTGTTATTAAACGATGTGCATTTTAACTGGCTTGAAGTATGTGCAATATTGCTGTTCTCTGTCACCAGTACAAATAAACACTCAGCGTGAAAATGTTTCTTATTATTATTTATTTTGTGTGTATTTATAAAAGAAGGGAATGATGGTTGTCATGTATTACTGAACAGAATGCTGGACCAAGTGTTGCCAAATAGACTGTAAGTAGAGCACTCCTTAGAAATTATTTGCTCTTCTACTATAGAAGCAGATGAGAGGAATAGTTCACCCAAAAATAACACATTTTAAAAAATGCTGAAAATGTACTCACACTGAGACCGTCCAAGATGTAGATGAGTTTGTTTCTTCATGGGAACAGATTTGGAGAAATGTAGCATCACTTGCTCACCGATGGATCCACTGCAGTGAATGGGTGCCGTCAGAATGAGAGTCCAAACAGCTGATAAAAACATCACAATAATCCACACCACAGTTAACATCTTGAGAAGCCAATATCCATCATTAAAGCATTTAACTTTAAACTGTCACTTCTGGCCAAAATATGAGTCCATAATATGTAATAAATAAATAAAAACAATAATAATAATAATAATAATAAAGTCCATCCCCTGTTGATCCATTGGTGAGCAAGTGATGGAATGCTACATTTCTCCAAGTGTGTTCAGATGAAGAAACATCTCATCTACATCTTTTGGATGGCTTGAGGATGAGTTCATTTTACTTGTGTATTATTGTGATGTTTTTATCAGCTGTTTGGACTCTCATTCTGACGGCACCCATTCACTTAATAGCAAAGATTAATAGCAAATCTTCGTTTTTGGGTGAACTTTTCCTTGAATGTCTCAGATCAGAAATAAATGCTGTTATAATGGTTTTCTCTGAAGAAAAAGATGAGTCATCATTCGAGCCCACGCCACTCATTAGACTCCATAAGCTGCTGAATTTCCATGTTCCAGCCCATTTCACAGGGATTATCTGTGAATTTCACAGCCATTGGATATAATGTTGAGACGCAGCTGCAGCATTAAATGCAGCTCTCTAATCGAAATGCAATCACTACAAAACGCACCATTACCTTACCCAAAAAGCTTCTTGTGGCAGATTTCAGACAGTTTTTCAAGAAAGCCCTTTGCCGTAGATGAAAGTGTTTTGCCTGAGGACAGGGAAAAGAGACTCCGGATCTCCGGATCTCCGGATCTCATCCAGCCTCTCGTTCCTCAGTCTCCTCTGTCACTCCTCGTTTCTCACATGAATAACCCTGAGCAGGAGTTTTACTGAGTGATCACAGCAGTGAAGTATTTCCAGTCCTCTGTGGGAGCAGGTTTGCTCATTATTGACCTCTTTAAAGATATTTATCAGAAAAGCCATCAGGGCTTGTTCTCTTTCATAAGCAAAGGCAGCCTGTGGGCTGGGGTAATGCGGGAGAATTTCTTTTTCTTTTTCTTTTTTTGCATTTCAAAATGAGTTTCATCCTGCTGCCTGAAACGGTGTGGCATTGCACAATTGCTCAAGACATGGAAAAGCATTACACTTTTAAAAATAAAGGTTCCTATTTTAGTTGTATAATAAACCGGGCATTGTGTATTATGAATATTGTTGGCTCTTTGACTAAATTGCTATGTTACTCTTTGATTCTTTGGACAAAAGCTTCTGCTAAATGCATTAATGCCAAAGGGTTTTTTTTTTTTTACAGTGATGCCATAAAAGAACCATAAAGATATATGGTTAACATGTATTGTTTAGATTAATGGTGTATGTACCGTCAAAGAACTCTTTATTAATTCTCTTTTATTAAAATTCTTCATTTATCTACTAGTTCCCTTACTGTTTGAGATTCCGCTGACACACCTGTAAATGTCATTTTCCCATATTGTCAAATGGAAAAGCCGTGTGGATTGCAGCCAAAAGCGCTCTCACTTACTCCTATTAGCTTCACAGTCTTAACAGAGCTCTTCTGCACCCATCCATTCCAATTACAAGCATTATTAAACTTAGAGCTGCATTGGAAAGAATAAGCTTGGCTGTCTTCCCACACACACACACACACACACACACACAAACACAGTCACGTCTCAGGTGTTCTGTGCAGACTGTGGGCAGTAGACTGAGAAAACCAGCCGTCCGCTTTGCCTTTAACACCCCATATATATATACACAAGGCAACTTGCACACACACACTTTTGCCATTGCATAAGACAACCGTCCAAACCAAAATAGATTGCTGTGAGACCTCTTTACATTTAATGTCTTTTTTTTTTTTACAATAGCATAAAAGTACCATGATATTCTTTGAATGCCTTGAGTATAAATACAGTTACTAGAATATGGTACCGATTCACTATTACGGTATTACCATCTAACACCATCGCTGTATCTCAGACAAGGAAAAGAGACTCCGGATCTCCGGATCTCCGGATCTCATCCCACATCCAGCCTCTCTTTCCTCAGTCTCCTCTGTCACTCTGAGTGACCAAATGGAAGAGTGTCGCACTCTTGGTGGTGGTGTTTTTAAAATTTACAGTAGTGCCTATTTAATTACATAATGCATAATTTAAACATAATGGTTTAGAAAACTTGTAATACAAAACAATTCAGTCAACTGGTGAAACGTTTGGTGAACTCTATAAGTTTTACCCTCACCTGAGTGATGACTTGCCTTAAATGTAGCCTACTTTGAGTTGACTTGAAGTTAAATCAATCTTTGTACACTACCAGTAGATCTATGCCAATGATTTATGTATTAGGCCTACATATAGATACTTGCTCATGTTTTGGCTTATAATAACAGCCAGTATGCGTCTGTGATAATTAAAAGCCACTGCCTGAATTACAGGCGATATGGTGAGGTCACGTGACAAAACTGCTGTAGTGTTTACAACGTTTGTAGTGTAATAATGGCACATACTGCTAAAATAAAAAAAGTGTGTACTGCGCAGTATGCAGCAAGCCGTGAGCTAGTATTTCATTTCAAACACATCTCCTCAAGTCAGCGCTCCAGCACCCTCATGCACTCCGGTCTGCAGCTGCTCGCTGTTCTCTGCCTCTGATAAACACTGAAGCCTGCAGTTGAAACAGTGATGGTATTGACAAAATAGGGTTGGAGTGCTGCCAGTTTGCTTCCCTGTCGTTCTCTCCTCTGTTTGTTCCTTCCTAAATCACTTTCTAGAATGCAGTGTAATCAGTGCAAAGTTAATACATGAACCTCTGCATACGGGAGTCCTTACTAAATCATACCGTGTTAACCATACTTCACTGATTATTCATTCAGCAATCATTCATAATGATTAGTGCATCATTATCCATGCATAATCAGTTATGTAAAATAAGATTTATTATTGAAATAGGAGCTCTTTGAAAAGCATCATAATTTCCACAAGCAACTCTGGAACAGAAACACTGCATGAGACTTTATTAGTCACATTCACACATAGGAAGGGGAGTGATGGATAGTCAGGTGGTGACACAGACATGTTGTACATTCAAACCCTGGATTGCATTCACTTCATTTAGTCTAGTTCTGCTATGACAGCTGGACGTCTAGCGGCCGATCGTGGCTTACAGTGCATTCAGTGCCATTTATCAACACTTTACCCAATTAACGCATTATTTCTCAGGGCCAAATTTGTTCAGTGTGGTGGAAATAAAATAACTGATATGTAAGATATGAATAGAAAGTTTGAATACGTTTGTTATCTTAGGCCTATATAGGCCTATTAATACATTAAACAGAACTATTTTACATAGCTTAAAGGGGTCATATGATGCTGCTAAAAAGAACATTTAAAATGTGCTGCACGCATCTGAATATTTGGGTTGAAGTGTTCTGGAACAGTGTTGTAAATACAACTTAACCACTGATTTCTAGTCGTGTCCATTTTTGGAAGGCCAAACAAAGTAGTTTCGCTTTCACAACGAAACACAGCGTCACACACGGCGGCCTTGAGTGAGCAGAGGCCGGGGGATAAAGTGAGGAACGGCCGTCAAGGCTCTTTAAGACAGTATTCGACATTATTGGCCCTAGTATTTTGTCTATTATTAATGGTAGCCTTGTTTCTGGGGTGGTGCCATCATCGTTGAAACATGCTGTTGAGCAGCCTCTTTTAAAAAAGCCAAATTTGGATAAAACCGTGTTGTCCAATTTTAGACCTATTTCAAAACTTCCTTTTTTGTCTAAGATTTTAGAGCAGATTGTTCTAACTCAGTTGCAGAGCATTTTGGATCAGAATGCTGTTTATGAGGTTTATCAATCATGTTTTAAGGCCTTTCATAGTACCGAAACTGCACTGTTAAGGGTACTAAATGATATATTATTATCAAGGGACTCAGGACACTCTGTGGTTCTTATGCTGTTAGACCTTAGTGCAGCATTCGACACAATAGACCATGGGATTCTTATCTCCCGTCTTGAGGAGGTGGTTGGCATTCAGGGCTCTGCTCTCGATTGAATTAGATCATTCCTATCAGATAGGAGTTTTTCTGTCAACATTGGTCAGACTTTTTCATCCTCTGTACCACTGACATGTGGGGTCCCTCAAGGGTCTATTCTCGGCCCTATTTTATTCTCATTATATATTTTATCTTTAGGGTCAATCTTTCGTAAACATGGAATTGCTTTCCATTTTTATGCTGATGACACAAATTTATATGCCCTTTAAGAACAATTATGGAAATCCCCTTGATTCTCTTATGAAATGTTTAACTGAGGTTAAGACCTGGCTGTCATCAATTTTTTACAATTTTAATGAGAGTAAAACAGAGCTTGTCTGGTTTGGGGATCCTGCACTTCCTGAACTGTTCAATTTAGGTGAGCTGACCACTTATAAACCTGTTGTCAAAAACCTAGGGGTTTTGTTTGATAATGACCTGGAATTTGATCGTTAAATCAAGTTTCTTTCACTTACGACTTTTGGCAAAGGGTAAGTTGTTGCTCTCTTTTAGTGATCTTGAGAAGGCTATACATGCGTTTATCATGGTGAGACTTGATTATTGTAATTATTTGTATGTGGGTGTCTGCCAATTTGCTTTAAACAGATTACAATTAGTTCAGAATGCGGCTGCGAGGCTCTTGACAGGGACTCGTAAGCGGGAGCATATATCTCCCATTCTGTCTTCACTGGGCTGGTTGCCAATCAAGTTTAGGATTGATTTTAAATTATTCGTTTTTGTTTATAAGTCTCTAAATGGGTTGGCACCATCTTATTTGTCGGATCTTTTACAGGTGTATAAGCCCTTTAGGTCTTTAAGATCTTCTGGTCAGTCTGTTTTAATTGTACCAAAGACTAGGTATAAGCGAAGGGGTGATCGGGCCTTTGCAGTTGCCGCTCCAAAGCGTTGGAATAGGCTTCCGCCTCATATTAGACATGCTCCAACTCTAAATGTTTTTAAGTATCGCCTGAGACACCTTCTTTCCTTAGCGTTTGAGCCAGCAGAGTGTTGAGGTATTGTTTTTGTTATGTTTTAGCTGTCCTGTTTGTGTGTTATGGTGTGTAAATGTGTTTTAAACTGTGTTGATTTTGTAATATTGATTTTGTTGTATTAAAATGTGCTCAGTGAATCTCAACCTTTTGGCGTACCGGACCCCAGTCCAATTCAGAACCATCTTCAAGGACCCGCAGAACAAAATTGACTCATCTGTGTATCCTTTGTGTCGTTGTGAGGACCAAATGCAGTCAAGTATAATTCAAGTTAGTTGACGTCCAGTATTTGGCCATATCATCAGCTATATTGGATTTTTCTTTCATGGGAACATGTCATGTCAAAATATACAAAATTTATACAAAAATTAATACTTTATACGGACCCCCTGGCCTTACGTCAAGGACCACTAGGGGTCCACGGACCCCTGGTTGAGAAACACTGTGCTATATAAATAAATAAACTAAACTAAACTAAACTAAACTAAACTAAACTAAACATTTGTCACTTTTATGCAGAGATTGTCACAACTGACTGAATAGTCTTGATTTTTTTAATCTCATAGAGGAAGACCTGAATCAGGCCCTGAGGATGATAGTTGATAGATAGTTTGTCTGGTTATAAATACATTATAATGCCCTCTGTTACCTCATGGTCTTCCTGTCCTGTGTGGCTGATGAGAGTCATTTAAATCACATGACATCTGAGAGCCTGGCAATGGTGTTTGGACCCACCGTCTTTCAGTGAGTGCTTGTACTGATACTGTATCAAGTCTGATGTATTTGGGAAAGTGACACTTTGTTAACTGCATGTTCAGCATTCCTCTTGGCCCCACCGTGATAGAAGAACACGAGCTGTGACAGAGCACCTGCTGGACAACTTATTCATCCTATGCCAAACATGCCCTCATGTACAGTATCCACCAGCACCAGTGTTGTTAAATGATAGGTATTAGTCATTGCTAGTGTGTAAGAGTCAACATGATAAAAGATAATCCTTTAGTTTTTTCATATGTGAGAGATGGAAAAAGCTAAGATGTGTTTGTGTGACTGAGGAGAAGGGAACTGGACTTATGAAGAATGTCCAACAGCTGCCACTCACAGAAATCAGGCACATATGCTGAAAACACACGCATGTGCAGACCTGTGCTGTTAGCAAACGTTTGATAATCAAATGCATGGATCACATCCACCCACAAACATGTATGCATAGGTATCCTATCAATTACTATGCATTTATTATAATGCATTTATTGTAGTTTTCTTGTCATTCCTAAGGTTAATAGTCATGCTTGTTCTGTGTATGTATTTAGTTTAGTTTATTGCATTTATTTAACAGGGACCGTGCACAACACGTTGTGCTAGAGTTAGCTATAAAGCTAATTTGCATCTGCAGTCCAGCTCAGAGTATGTGAAGCTGCATAAAAACAGATGAATGAGAACCCGACTCCAAAGTTTTTGGAGGAAAATGTTACCATGCACTGGCAGGTACACAATTGTGCTTTCCTGTGCATGTATTCACGAGTAATATCAGAGGTCAGATTAAGTTGAGTACTTAAGTGTATCTTGGGTCATGAATGTGAACAAAAAATGATTTTTTAAAATGTTTTAATTTGTCCCTTTATCACTTAGGAGGAACAGCATAGAGAATGATTAGACCTGTGTAGAAGGCTCAGGTTTAGGGTGAAACCAGCAGACAAACCAGAGCAGACATTGGCACGGGAGTAGAAGCCTGGTGAAGGTCACCAGAAAGCACTGGGGCTGTTTTAACAGTGTGATCCCCAGTTTATATTTAAGTTCATTTACACCAACTTGAAACAAAGGTGACCATGCTTTTTCTATTGATGCTCCAAGATTATGGAATAGTTTGTGGAATCTCTTTTTCCTCCCATCCTTTGAGGCATATGGTGTTAATGGATTTGTTTGGATTGCATTTGATGTTTTTGACTATGACGTGTCCTATATTTATGAAATAACTATGTATTTTAACCATAAACCAGACATTCATTAGTAACATTTTTCAGCCATAAATTATGCAAGTCTGAGTATTCATTTTTAAGACACTATCAATGGCTTTTTTTTTTGCATAATTTTGTGTAAAATCCATCAAATTGGCTGTTTAACAGCCTGATCCATTACACCAGTTCAGTGCAAACTAACCCAGAAACTAGCTCAACATACATACAGTGGCGCCTAATTGGCATAATTTTTGTATTTTATTTTTTTTACCAACGTCTGGCAGTGTATGAACTTTATACAAAAACATGTCTTCAGCAAAAAAATACCTTTCCAGAAATATAGTAATGATACATACTTTAAGATTGAAGCGGTTTACAAGGTGTAAATGGTGGCTCCTCTTACCCCACAGCAATTTATGAACTAAAATTTTAGAGAAAAAATGTCAATGCCTGCATGTATTGCTGCATACTGTATGTTGCATTTGATAAACTCTTGACTTGATACATGCATAGAGCATTACTTTGGAAGGCCAGTGGGTGGCGCTACAGACCGCTTGACAGAGCAGCAATTCACATCAACCATATGCAACACATTAAATGGAGCTTCCTGGCATTTATTTGCAATTATTCTTTTAACAGGACTGTACAATTTATACCCAAAGTACATTATACAGCGGTTTGAAAAAGAGCAACATCAAAGCAGCAAAAAAAAAACAAAAAAAAACACAGAAATCAAATTTACAAGAAATAGGGCAAAATGTTAAACCTCTGTACAGAATGAATCTGCTGAAAGTTAATATGGTCCTGAAATTAAGGTCCTGTACAACAAATATACATGAATTCTCCAACTTTTATTTTGTCCTGCATAGGATTCTGTACATTGCCATTCGTCTACATTTGGTTCTTTTGTGCATTTAACATTAGTATGCTGCCTGGGCCTAGTGTGCCAGCAGCCGCTCTGTATGCTAGAATTACATTCTCGTAGCTAGTTGAACAAAGCAAGGAAAGCTAACACTGTCGTCTGTACCACATGACATTACTACAGAGTGAAGAATGCAACCTTTGCAGGCCTGTTACAGTAACTCTGAACGGAGGCTCTTCAAAGAAATCCTTAATTTACGGAAACCCAGCAGAGACCGTGGGAATTGACAGTGGTTTGCCAGGTCTCTCTCTTTGTTGAACTGGGAGGCAACCATGTGAAAAACCAAATGACAACAGTCGCATTTCAAAGAACTTAACAGTAGCTGTGCCCTATCGAGTCTCCAGAAGGCATTATTTTTCTTCAATGACTTTGTGACATTCTCTGGGTGTGTCTAAATTCTCATGCTTTTTTTTTCTTTATTCTCTTTCGAAACACTTTTCTCAGTAAACCCAAATGTCATGAATTCAAGGCAAACTTCCTCAAGCTGAGCTTCTTTTCCTTCCGGCTGCCTGCTCCAGAGATGGAGATCAGCCGCTGGCCAGCCGGGCTGTCAGGCAGTGTTCAGTGCAAGCTGTCAGTAGGAGCTGGAGTTTGGTGCCAGGGCTCCTGAAGAACTGGCCCGTCTGATGTGAGGCAGCAGGTAGGAGTCACTTCCCAGCTGGTGCACATCAAACCGGTCCTCCTTCCTGTAGGCTAGACACCGGCGGATGAACGCCTGCAGGAAACAGTCACATGCCATTTATTACAAACACAAAAATGGTTCTGCACTAAATAATAAGTGTCTGAGAAAATATGCTAAATGTCAAAATGTGAGATTTTGCCTCAACAGCATTTTAAGCTTTTTATGCAGTTTTCAGCAATTTCTTATGACATTCTCGTAACAGTTAAAACTTTAACCAAGCTTGTGGTTAAACTCTAGTGTGACTTGGAGTTTGTGAGCCAACTCAACTTCACTGTTCTATATGATTTATCTGTAACCAAATCCAAATGATGCATCGGTAAAGAAACTGTCAGCAGTCTTACTGAATCCGATTCATTTATTGATAGAGTTGATTATATGAAGCAACGAGCAGAATAGCACTGGTGCGGTTTTCTCTGCATAATATTCCTTATTAGGGAGAAGAAAACTGACTGTGTCTCAAATTCAAATGATTTTTAGGAAATTTTGACAGTATGGGTGAATTTAAACTGTATATTGATCGAGTTTGTCTGGTTAATTATTTAATGCACTAGCACTGCTGTAGTTTAAATAAACATTTTTTTCAACAGCAGAATGTTAGATTTTTAGAAAGCTAACTGGCAATATCTAATAAAACGATATCTTAGTTTAATCATCATTATATATAATCTATATAGACTGGCAGGGCTGGTGAACAGGGCTTTACTAATCATGGACATTTCTTCATCAGTATTTTAGGTTTACATTTATGTGTTTAAGACAATGGTTCCCAATTCTGACCCTTTATCAGATAAAATACACATCTAATATAAACAAATCACATGTATTTTCATATTACATTTTGACATGCAGACATGCAGTTTAGCACTTTAAATATTAACTTTATTAAAGCTGATGATTATATACATATACATATACATACATATATATATATATATATATATATATATATACATACACATATACATACACATATACATACATATATACATACATATATACATACATATATACATACATATAT
>NW_015554266.1:1511223-1511689 GCF_001515605.1 Sinocyclocheilus anshuiensis | reverse complement strand
TGGTAATAAAATATGACAAGAACTCAAGAGTTAAACTGTGTCAGAACAAATTCAGCTTGATAATGTCAGATAACACTTAAGCAAAACATGGTCAGGTCAAACTGTCTGAATAATTTTTGGTCCCAAATTGTTTATCAGTTTTACTGGTAGTCCACTGTATGAAGAATTTTTGCGTATAATTTATCACCATTTATTTTATTCTGCTATCCTCACATAAATGAACTATAGTGTCCTGCACCCACTAGTAAAAAAAAAAAGAAAAAATTATATCTGGTCTCTGATTAATTTTTGATTTGACTGTATATCCTTTGGTTATTTTGACACGTAATTATGCCCATTAAAATGTATTTTACAGGTTTTTGTTACTTTCACTGTTAATTTTTTTGCTCTATGGTACATCATTTTTAATTTAATAGCATTAGAGTTGCTCCATTGCAGCGGCTTAGTACTGTAATCATGCGCTTTG
>NW_015554266.1:1496614-1511064 GCF_001515605.1 Sinocyclocheilus anshuiensis | reverse complement strand
CACACACACACACACACACACACACACACACACACACACACACACACACACACACACTAAACTGAACTTCTCTAAAATGCTGAAGGTTTGTCTGTGGTGATCTGAATCTGGTGTGTTACAAAGAGACATACAAAACATGCAGACCGGAGTTGGGAACCAATGGTTTAAGGAAAGTGGATATTCTTGCAATTTTTTAAATCTGCTTTTTTCCAGATCATTTTAAATAGTTCTACAGTGCAATAAACTATTTAAGTACAAATATTCCATGTAGTCTCTAAATTAATGCTTATACCAACTGCACGCATAATAATGTTATAAAGAATTTGCAAAAATTGTTCAAAATAGTTCTAGATCTGAATAGTTCTTAACCAGGGGGTCAGCAAATATCCTCGAGATGACCTTGACATGAAAATGACTTAAAATAAGACGAGCATTAAAATGGGCTAAACATGAAAATGGTTCTTATTTTATGGTTCTTATTCACCCACTCAACAACTGTTTATTCCTCGAAGAGCTACTGTTTTAGACAAAGTATAGCATGCCACACTGCAAAAACTGCGAAATATGTCATGTCAACAACTCGTAATTTTTTATAATTCCATAAAAAATGTAGAGATTTTTCAAAGAAAATCTGAAATGACCTTGGCCTCATTGCTGGCAACAGGTTTGGAAGGGAACTGAACCTCTGTGGCTTTCAGGATGGTGTTCTCCTGTAGGATGTCCTGCTGCGACTGGTTATGGCCAAATGGCTAGAAAAACAAACAACAATTTTGCATGGTTAAACATAACTAGCTCTAGTTCTACAGGGACCAGCTGCATAAACATAGCCACTACATCAAGACTGTTTGACCAACTAATAGTTAGCCAAGAAGTAATCAAACTTACTTTTTGGATTCAAATTAGACCATTGTCCCCTTTTATAACTGACTTTAAAAAGTTATGACCAGTCTTGCGGTTTATGCAATCGGCCAGGTGTACTAGAAATCAGGAAAATGACAGCTATTTTCTTTTTACACTGTAACCTGTAGATGCTACTGATAATCTTCCCATTTATTCAGATAATTGCTCCTCACCTTTCTTCCATAGAGGCACTGGAAAAATATGACACCGACAGACCAGACGTCCACCTTATTGGAGATCTTTGGAGGCTCTTTACCCACCACAAAACACTCCGGGGGTAAGTACCTTACAGCCGAAACCAGACACGATTGAGTTACATACTTTTAAAGGCAAAGGCCAAAATGCGAGTGGTATCTGTGAGCGTGTTACCAGTAAGTGCCTGCCCCTTGTGATGTCAGGTCCATCCCATCTACTCCATAGTTGTCATCGTCCATGATTTTAGACAGTCCGAAATCTGTGATCTTTATCTCTCCACATGCATTTCCATCTACCAGTAAAATATTCCCTGCACACAACCACACAGACAAAAATAAACACACAAGCACACACATTCCCTATACAGGATTATCTTCAATATCTTTCACATATGTGACCCGGGCCCAAAAAACCTTAAGTGTCAATTTTTCGAAATTGAGATGTATACATCATCCGAAAGCTGAATAAATAAGCTTTCCATTGATGTATGGTTTGTTAGGATATGACAATATTTGGCCGAGATACAACTATTGGAAAATCTGGAATCTGAGGGTGCAAAAAAATCAAAATATTGAGAAAATCGCCTTTAAAGTTGTCCATATGAAGTTCTTAGCAATGCATATTACTAATCAAAAATTAAGTTTTGATATATTTATGGTAGGAAATTTACAAAGTATCTTCATGGAACATGATCTTTAATTAATATCCTAATGATTTTTGGCATAAAAGAAAAATGTATAATTTTGACCCATACAATGTATTTTTGGCTATTGCTACAAATATACCCCAGCGACTTAAGACTGCTTTTGTGCTCCAGGGTCACATATGCATAACAGGGGTGGGTGGAAAAATAATATATATGCTACATTCAAAAGTTTAAGGTCAGAACGATTTTTTAAAAATAATATATTATTTTTATTCAGCAAGGCTGTATTAAATTGTTCAAAACTGACAGTGAAGACAGAAAAAAAAAATCGAATAAATGCTGTTCGTTTAAACTTTCTGTTGAAATAACCCTGAACAAATGTATCAGTTTCCACAAAAATATAAAGCAGTGCAACTGTTTTCAACATTGATATAAAGAAAAGTTTCTTGAGCAGCAAATCAGCATAGAATGATTTCTGAAGAATCATGTGACACTGAGGACTGGAGTAATGATGCTGAAAATGTTAATACATTACATACAACAAGAAAATAATAAATTCTCACAAATTCTTGTTTTTACTATATTTTTTTAGTAAAAAACAAACAAACAAAACAAAAACTGTACCAAGCCCAAACTTTTAAACGGTACACTGCTCTGCTTACACACATACGCTTACAAGCTTACAAGATACTCGCAAAAACATGAATAAAATTCCAGCATATTTAAATGTTATGAAAAGTAAAATAAGAGAATGTGTTCACCGGGTTTGAGGTCATAGTGTATTATGGGTGGCTTGATCTCGTTCAGGTATCGTAAAGCATTAACAATCTGCATGACGATAGAGCGAGCTTCTTTCTCAGACATCAGCTTGTGCTGTTTCAAGTAGAAATCCAGATCATTTCCTTCACAGTATTCCAAAACCGTACAAAACCTGCAAGAAACAGACACCCTCATGAAACGTGCGTCCGTCTCACGGATGCGCTCTGATTGGTCGGTGAAATCTGCAGGGCTGGAACTCACGTGTCTGTGTCCAGTGAAAAGTAATCGTACAGTTTAACTATTCTGGGATGATCCAACTGTTTATGTATTCGGTATTCCCGACAGGCGTGTCTGCAGAGAAGAGAGGCACAGGTTACCATGAGAGACCCAGACGGCCAGCGTCATGAGAGAAAGACGGACGAGATTTCCAGACATTTCAAGCTCTGTACCGAATACCAATTGGCATGGAAATACGGCCTTACATAACAATGTCCTCACACTGCAATATGAGCCTGCATGCCTATGCTACATATCAAGCACACATTAAAAAGAGAGAGAAATGGCTTTAAAATTAAAAAGAGCTTATTTAACCTTAACAGAATTTTCAGGGTTAAATACAGCTCCCTTAGCAGCATCTGTGGAAAGCTGTTGTTGACAATAATGTCTACCCTGTATATTAAGTTAGAGTGCATAATTCACTTTTTTTTCAATCTGAAATCGAATTAATTTCTTGGGGTCGATTGGCAGCATGCCACAGATGTATGAACATTTCCTTGAATAGCATCAAAGAGGAGGAACACACTTGTGGTAATTTTCTTTCTTCTCCTCTCTCCAGTTTTTGTTGAGCTGATGAATCTTCACAGCGGCGTAGCGTTGCTCAATTAAGTCAAACGCCTGAAGAGCAGAATAATGAATCAAATAACCCGTTTCTTTCTCAAAGGTCAGCTTATATCAGGCTCTGTTATAAATGAGGGGTGAAGATACCTTGTAGACCTCACTGAAACCACCTCGCCCCAGCAGATGTAGCAGCAGGTAGCGCTCATTCAGGGTGGGATGGTCCTTGAATCTGAGAAAGATTAAAACAATACAAAAAAACAAAAACAAAGAGAAACAGGAGAAAAGGGGAGGGTGGGTGGAAAATAATCATATAAAACTAAATCATGTTTTTGGTAAAAACAAACAAACAAGCAGAAAACATTATATAAAATGCTACAAATGTGTAGAATATGGACCTTTTACAGTCAGTAAACTCGTGTGTGTCCAGTACAGATGACACAAAATAACAGGGAAAAAGAAAGAAATATCAGAGGCTGAGTTCATCATAGTGTGTGTACATACTGCGAGCTGTCTTCATTGTTTATTCTTTTCAGCTCTCGGATGTGAAGATTTCGCACCCTCTCCAACCTCTCCAGCTCTGCCTGAATATCTGCCTCCTCCTACAAATACACAAACCAACATTTATACTTTTACATATTTTTATATTTCATATACAAGTTCTGCCACTTCTACTGATGGAGGAGATAAGGCGGCGGACAGAAAACAGTGGGTAAAGCTGATGAACACTATCTTTTTTTTTTTTTTTTTGAAAGAAATTAATACTTTTATTAAGCAAAGACACATTAAATTGATCAAAAGTAACAGTAAAGATGTTCATAATGTTACAAAAGAATATGCTGTTCTTTGGAGTACTTCTGCGGAAACGAAGACAGACATCACCTTCCCTTTTTCAATGGTTTTTACATCTTCTGAAATCACACAGGAGCCACTGAGCTTGTGCACTGACCTTTTTGAGATGACCGAGTCTCAGTTTGAAGATCTCCTCCTGCTCATGGTACTCCGCTAAAGTTAGCCTGCAGGAGCATCAGAGGAACAGGATTAAAAAACCTCCATGCATGCACTGGGCTAGGATGATCTGACTGTCAAAGAGTGGGAAGCAATCACATGATTCTGAAGGCGCTGATGCAATTTCTCCACAATGCTCACTTACAGACTTGTGTGTTGTAGCAGACAAAACGTTAGTAACATTTTGCTACTAATAAATCATGTCCTAACCATGCTGTTTATTTTATGTTAATTTATTCACATACAACTCATTTGTCTACACAACTTTTTTCAAACATTTAAACAAAAGCCTTTAGATCAAAAGGTTTTTAAGATGATCAGAAACACGTCAAGTGTGATATGTAATGATAGTAATGCTACAATCTGGTCATTTTATGGCATTTGGGAATTTTTTTCCAGCACTCACAGCTGAGGAAGGCTGGGTTTGAGGAAAGGGTCGTTCTCGGAGCCGTTCACAGCCTTGGTCTTGCGTGGTTTGGGCTCAGAGTTAGTGCTGGGCGACTGTGAGCTGCTGGTTAATGGGGGTTTTCTCTTAGCTAACAGTTTCCTCTGTCTCTCGATTTCTTCCCGTTGTTGAATAATCCATTCCTGCTGTCTGCAGAAAAACAGTCGATGAAAAACAGCTCATACAGGCAAATCTGTAATGCACTCACTTATAGATCTACAAAAGACCTACCATTGATGGGTGAAAATTTGATTAAAGACAAAGACAACTCTTGAGGGACTTTAATCCAATGTATTTTACAAGTCAAGTTATCGTAATGTTCGCACATGCAGAATAGTGTTTACTTTGAAAGGCTATAGAGGACTGCATGTGCAAATACAGAAGTCTACTTTGGGCTTCATTAAGCGTCTTACTTGACGAGGTTCTGGAAGGCGTAGCCGTCTGTCCACTGCTCTGTAAACGAGGCTCCGCGTCTCACAGTGGTGAAATGACCCAAACGCAGTCGATCCTGCATGCTCTTCTCCCGACACGCCTGCTTCTCCTGTGTGCTCTGGACAAATACACACACCTTTATAAAGATCTGAATCGCTTCTTATTTTACGGTGTTGAAACTATTAAAGCTTGTGGTTAAATGATGACCTTTACACATAAGCACTGGGTTTTTTTTTTTTTTACAACCAACAGCTAAAACTCAGATTTCTGAAATCTTCACCTTCTCAATCAGAAGTTTTTTGCTCATCGTGATGCACATGTTTAAACGTTCTTTGTACTTTTCTAGAAGCTTTTGCTGCTCATCAATTTGTCTCCTAAGATCACAGTTTGCCTGCAGGGAAGAGAAAGAAATTTTTTAAAATATATTATGAAAAATAACAACAAAGTTAGGGTTACACCAAGTCTGATGTAACTAAAATTTGCAGCAAATCAGATTCTGTAAGTCTATACATAATGAAAATGCACTCTAGTCACTCAAAAGATTTAAAGAGTTTAAATAAATAAATAAATAATATATATTTAACAATATCATGAATATTCTGATACATAATCATTTCTATTAATTAAAATAAATAAAAATGATTAATTTTCCTCCTCATCTCTTTTCTCACCCGCAGCAGATCGTCTATCCTGCCCTCCTTCTTCTCCAGGTCCAGGTTTTTATTGCTCTCTATAGCGGCCAGTTTCACCACCGTCAGGTCAGTCTACGGGAGCAAGACACAAACACACACAACTCAACACAACTTAATCATGATTGATATTCTTCAAATACAGTCATTTCAAGTTGCAGGGCTTCATTTGTTGTCAAAACATTTCCCTTTTCTTTTTTTGTCATGTGAAAACTCCATTAAAACAGTCATGGAAACCTTTTACCATGCATTAATCATTTATTACTTTCTTTTATTTGTCTAAAATGTGTACATTTTATTGTTTTATCATTATCCTAGACTCATTTCTTATAAATATTAAAACTCAATACATTTATGACAACCAAAAAACAAAAAGAAATTCCGCGTCTCACAGTGGTGAAATGACCCAAACGCAGTCGATCCTGCATGCTCTTCTCCCGACACGCCTGCTTCTCCTGTGTGCTCTGGACAAATACACACACCTTTATAAAGATCTGAATCGCTTCTTATTTTACGGTGTTGAAACTATTAAAGCTTGTGGTTAAATGATGACCTTTACACATAAGCACTGGGTTTTTTTTTTTTTTACAACCAACAGCTAAAACTCAGATTTCTGAAATCTTCACCTTCTCAATCAGAAGTTTTTTGCTCATCGTGATGCACATGTTTAAACGTTCTTTGTACTTTTCTAGAAGCTTTTGCTGCTCATCAATTTGTCTCCTAAGATCACAGTTTGCCTGCAGGGAAGAGAAAGAAATTTTTTAAAATATATTATGAAAAATAACAACAAAGTTAGGGTTACACCAAGTCTGATGTAACTAAAATTTGCAGCAAATCAGATTCTGTAAGTCTATACATAATGAAAATGCACTCTAGTCACTCAAAAGATTTAAAGAGTTTAAATAAATAAATAAATAATATATATTTAACAATATCATGAATATTCTGATACATAATCATTTCTATTAATTAAAATAAATAAAAATGATTAATTTTCCTCCTCATCTCTTTTCTCACCCGCAGCAGATCGTCTATCCTGCCCTCCTTCTTCTCCAGGTCCAGGTTTTTATTGCTCTCTATAGCGGCCAGTTTCACCACCGTCAGGTCAGTCTACGGGAGCAAGACACAAACACACACAACTCAACACAACTTAATCATGATTGATATTCTTCAAATACAGTCATTTCAAGTTGCAGGGCTTCATTTGTTGTCAAAACATTTCCCTTTTCTTTTTTTGTCATGTGAAAACTCCATTAAAACAGTCATGGAAACCTTTTACCATGCATTAATCATTTATTACTTTCTTTTATTTGTCTAAAATGTGTACATTTTATTGTTTTATCATTATCCTAGACTCATTTCTTATAAATATTAAAACTCAATACATTTATGACAACCAAAAAACAAAAAGAAATATATATATATATAAATATTTTTGCCCTCATTTACGCCACAACCAACAATTTTGGCTCTTAAAAAATACCAGCAAAATAAGTTAGCGTGATAATTAATTAATTAATTAATTAATTAAAAACAACTGCTAATGAGACTCTTGTTATTTATATAAATGTAAGTGCACTTATGCACAGTCCCACCTGAATACTCTTGACCGCCATCTGTCTAGAAGAAACCAAAGAGTCCCCAAAACACAGACTGGTGGGAGACGAGCTGCTCTGCCGGGTCTGAAACACAGCATTGCACAACATTAGACTGTGCAGTAATGCTGTAGTAACTGTAGTAATGAGAGGCACGCACAGGCAGTTTGTATTGTGGGAATATAGACAAGTGTTGTTGTGACGTACGTGTGTGTGTGTGTGTGTGTGTGTGTGTGTGTGTGTTCCTGAATGTCAGTTGTGTATGGAGCGTTTGCGTTTGAGACATGTTTGATCATGATAAACAATTATTGGACTGAAATAAGTCAGAACATTAGCATCGGTCTCGGATGACCCGATCATAAGTGGTCTGTGCTAAATACAAGTGTAAATGTGGTCAAAATTTTTTTTTTATCAAATGCTGCTGCACATACTGTAGTAGTTGGAAACATGCACTAGTGGTGTAAAGGTACTCAAAAATGTTCAGCGTGCAACTTGCCTTTGAAGTCAAGGTTCAGTATGTTTTTGGTACAGCAGGTTGAAAAAAAAGTTGAAAATTGCTTCTTTTTTTCTTTTTATTAAACAGTAGTTTACGGAGTATGGCTCTCTGTAAAAAAAATTAAAAGTCTGCCAATGCTGCTGCAAATGTTTTAGCAAAATGTATATTTTATTCAGAATTACTGTGCTCCCATTCTATTGCGTTGTCTTTTAGACCCGCATAGGTGCTTGTTCAGCGAAGTCTGTGAAGTTTAACAGAGACTAGCATCCTTTCATTTTCCCCTTTATTTTTCAGATGTGTTCACAATATCAAAGAATATCATCCTGGGGGGAACTCAGAATTTCAAATCACGTTTCGCACACACAAAAGTTCCACACATACAGTGGTTAAAAACAATGCTGCATTCATTCGGTATGTGTGCTGAACTGAAAGACCTGTACCAAACAAATACATGTACCATTACTAATTAGTGTAAAGAGCATCATGACATCAGCATGGAGCAACACACAGCCAAAGTTCAGTTAATACAGATACTCCACTAAAACCCTAAAGAACATCCTGCTCAAAACAGAATAACATAGTGATGTGTGGAGTGATGAAATCAGAGACCCTCCTTTTGAAATCCGATCACAAGTGTTCACGAGAGATGCATGCTGCTACCAGGTGTAACTGGTGGTGTGTCTCGCCTGCCCACTTGTGATCAGATCACCAGAGGCAGCTCTTAATACCAGGTGCAAACAGTGTGTGTGACGTACGCTGGATCCTGGTGCAGAGTGGGAATGTGAGTTCTGGGGTGAACGGATGACTGATGGTAGACCTCTTACTGGACTGGACCCATTACCTCCCTGAAACTACAGAGAGAGGGAAATAAACAAATCATATGGTTTTAAATCATCATCCATGTAAGCAGTTCTAGACACCACTCCACTGAACACCATATGGACTGTTTTTGTCCTTTTTGGAGTTTAACAGCCACTGGTTATTATATGCTTTCATTGCATGGAACAGCAACTTGGACATTGTGCTAAATATCAGCTTCTGTATCTGACTGAAGAAAAAGCATTTGCGTTTGGAATGACATGAGGGTGACTAAATGATAGAAAAGCCATTATGGTAGAACTATTTTAAGGTGATTCCATAATATTTTCAATGTAAAAACACTTTCTGCTTTTCCAGCTTAATGTGGAGAGACAATTAGAAGAACACCACTCTTAAAACAGTGTTCGGTTTGAGCATCCTGATATAGCAAAACTGCCTTAAATTTGAATCAGACCAGTGGCAGACAAGGAATGCATTCAGGAAACCCGTTATGAAAAATATGCCATATTATTTTCGCAATATCGCGTCATTGACGCTAGTAGCACCAAAATGATAGATTACTACAAAATTAAAAATTCAAGCACATTATATTCAATAAATGTAATTTTTTTAAATAAAAAAAAACAAAAAACTTGTGTCTGAAAAACCTTTCATCAATGTAAAATGTTGCACCACCTCTGAAATGACTTTGATGTAACCAATAATGCCAGGTGGGAATAGATTCTTAATTATATTTATTTATAAAAAATACTACTCTTCACTATCCAATCACATCACAATTAAAATGAAGTCCACCCTACATTATTTCCATGCAAATTTTCTGTTTTGCTTGAAAATGTTATGCTAACTGTGCTGCAAACATGATTTCATGTTTTTAAAACAACATCATCCAAGCTGCAATCTCTATATATCAGTTACGCTTTCATTAAGCCGATGATTTATCATATGCTTTCATTAGCTTCCCCTCAAATTACTGACAGATACTCACATCAAAATAATCACTAATTTTGGGTCCCCGAATGACAGACTTCCCTATGAGAGAAAAGTACAAAAAAGACATATGATTAAGCATATTAAGCTAAACATAAAGAATATACTAGAAAACAGACAAGACCGACAGACAGACAGACCGACAGACCGACAGACAGACAGAGAGAGAGAGAGAGAGAGAGAGACAGAGAGTAGAGAGAGAGAGAGATAATCGTTTACCCTGACTGCTCTCTGATTGGTTGTCAGCTTTCCTCTTCCTGCCCCGTGATGATTCAGAGTGCTTCTTTTCAGGAGTCTATAAATGGGAGACATTACATTCAGACACCATTTGTTATGAAATTATTCAGGTCTTATTTTGCACCCGATGCACAATAACGCTGGCCTCAGCAAGCACTGAGCACCACATTTAAATTCATAGTCTCCTGAGAGCAAACAGTACAATCTCTGAACATCAGCTGAGAGTATAACGAGACATATTGTGTGTCTTCAAACAGTATTTAATGACTCTCGAGTCTAAATGACTCTAAGAATATCCCTAATGTGAGAGTGCATAATCCGGGGCCTGGACCAATAATCACAATCTATTTTCTCTCTCGCTGGGGAAAGGATGCAGAAATATCCTGATCTTTTCAGCACAGACAAAGAGGGGTGTGCTGCCAAGGGCATCTTTGCATTCTGATCAGAGAGGAGTTCTCGCTCACTGGCTTGGGCTGAAACCTCCACGTCTGCCACCAAACTCCAGCGCACACACCAATGCTATTAAGAGATAAACTGAGTCCTACACACACGGTTAATCTAAAAAAAGAAATGCTATAATCTCTTTATAGTTGTGAAACCGAAAGAGAGTGCTTCTAAAATAGATGTGGTTAAACTCCACCCTGCATATTATACATGGCTCCTTCATATTAATTTCTCATAATCTGAGTTTAATTTGAGGTTATCGTAAAACATGATGAACTCTTGTGTGGGGAAGGCCAGTGCGTTTCTGGAAACTGCGTCACGTCTCTCCAAAGAGAGGAGTGTCGATGTGATTGAACCAAGAGCCTCCAAAAGCATCATTTGTGTCTCTTAAATTCTCACATGACGGGGACAGAGAGACTTACTGAATACGCAGGAGAACTTCCTCTTTTCCCATCTGATCCCTGCAACAGAGAAAGAGGAGGAAAGAATGAGAGAAGAGGAAAAGGTAAAGGGAAAGCAAAATTAAATGAGAGAATGAAAGATAAAGGGAAAAGGAAATGAGGAAAAATAAATAAAATGAGGAAGGGTTAAGGAAAATTAAAGGACAAAATGTAAGGACAAAGGAAAATGGTAAGATTAGAAAAAAGGCAAAAGGAAAAGAGAAAATAAAAGGCAACAGAAAACAAAAGAGGAAAGGATAAGGAAAGAATTAAAAGAAAAATATAGAAATAAGGATGACAAAGGAAAGGAAATGAGAGAATGGCATGAAAAGGGAAACAAAAAGGACAGGAAAATGAGAAAGGAGAAAATTAAAGGACGGGAGAAAGAAAAAGAAAAGAGAATAGGAGATGAGAAGGAAAGGAAACAGAGAAACAAAAGAGGAAAACACAGGAATACAAGCAGGATGCAGAAAATACAGGAAAAGGGCAAAGAAAGGAGGAAATGAAAGTAAAAAGAAATATGATAGGATATGATAAGAAAAAGGGAAGGAAAGAGAAAAGGAAATGCAAAAAGAAAAGAAAAGAAAAGGAAAACAAAAGAGGAAATGGTAAATAAATGAAGGGAAAAGGATAAAGAAAAATTAAATGAAAAGAAAAGGAAAAAGGATAGAATGTAAGAAAAGGAAGAGAGAGAGAGAGAGAGAAAGAAAACAAAAGAGGAAAGGCTAAGGAACAGAAATGAAAGGGATAAGGAAAATGAAAAGGTAGAGGAGAGGAGGAACAGGGAAGTGTTTTTAGATGCGAGTGGGTCAGGAGCTGCAGACTACAGGACAGGACTGAAGCTGCTGTTTATAATTAGCCCTCAGTGACAATGACAGAATGTCATGGTGGCCCTAACGAGCCGGCACAGCCTGATATTGATGTTCTGCACGCTCCACACTGGCATTTTTGGGTCACAACGGCCACAAGCTCAGAACAAGCAACACAAAGAAACACGCTCACCATCAGAGAAAATCTACCACCGCTGTGAGACAATTACTGAAGCTGCAGTATAAGATGCTAACGAGATAAAGGCAAACATAATTCAATGCATCAAAAAGAGAACAATCTGTGCTTCTTCATCCGTCAGTCTTCATTTGATAGAAGCTATAGAGGAAGACACTTCCGCACACGAAGCTTTCTGAAATACAAAGATTACATAATCTTCATTCCTGTCACTGAAAATGGAAATCCTTGATATATACATATACTCAAATCCATCATGAATATGCAAATCATCCTGCATTAAATGAGTCGTGTGCTTCAGGCTGCAGGTGTTTTTATGTCAAAACTGAAACCAAGCCGTTCACACAGAATGCATATTTATTAGGGCTGCAACTAACGATTATTTTTGATAATCGGTTAGTTGGCCGATTATTTTTTTGATTAATCGGATAAAAATATATATATATATTTTCTTTATTTTAATTTTACTGACAAAAACACTATTCCACATTCTGCCCAATGTCCTTCAAACAAATGTGCCAACTGAATGCTATGAAAACATACAGTGCTTAACAATTTATTAGACCACCTGTCATAAGAGAAAACACAAATATTTTAGGAATCTGTCAAAAAAATTGTTTAATTCTAAAAATTTTGTAATTTTTTGGGCAAATAAACTGAAACAACTAAATAGTATTTATTCACATAATAACAAAAATGGCCTCCTTTGCCTTTGATAACAGCTTGCATGCTTGCTGGCATTGTTTATGTACTTTTTGACTAATTAGGTATCTGAATAAAAAAATAAAAAAACACTATAAAGCACTTGACAATTTTTTTTCTGCCTTTCTTTCCCAGATAACAGCAATAATTATATTATAGCATTAAAAATAGCCTACATAATTATATTATAGCATTAGAAATGGCCTACTACTGTTACTAAAGAGCTTACGCATATTGGAGGACTAACCAATACAGAAAGCTAAAAAATGATTTTGGTAATTACCAATACTGTTAGTTAAGAGCAGCAGTGGCACACACCTTACAAAATTGGTTAAAAACCTTACATGAATTTGTTTTAATAAATTTGTTAATCACTGTAGGCTATAGCCTATAGTGAATATAGTTTAAATCTCAAGGTCAAAAATTAAAATAAGAAAGATAATAAAGACGAATAAAATCACAGTAATGTTCTGCAGGAACACGCGTCGCGTGCACTTTGATCACAGTCAGTCTCCTCTTACTGTCATTTATTTATCCTGTAAAAGCGTCTGACATTTATATTCAGACAATCACACGCTGCTGTCCCTTCACAGTTCCTACTCTCATAAATTACTCGCACTGCATGTTGACTTTTAAACCTAAATTTAATGTTCAACAACAGATATTTCAGCACAATTAATGTTTTTGAGCCGAATATTGTCTCACTCTCTGTGTTCCGTCTGTTTAACATGCGTGCCCGCCACATCGGCGCTCTTTCAGTAAAGATTTCAACTTAACGCAAACTGTCAGGGCGGGCCTTTATGCAAAAATGGAAAGGTTTTAATAAATTTGTTAATCACTGTAGGCTATATAGTGAATATAGTTTAAATCTCTAGATCGAAAATTAAAATAAAGACGAATAAAATCACAGTAATGTTCTGCAGGAACACGTGTCGCGTGCACTTTGATCACAGTCAGTCTCCTCTTACTGTCATTTATTTATCCTGTAAAAGCTTCTGACATTTATATTCAGACAATTACACGCTGCTGTCCCTTCACAGTTCCTACTCTCATAAATTACTCGCACTGCATGTTGACTTTTAAACCTAAATTTAATGTTCAACAACAGATATTTCAGCACAATGAATGTTTTTGCGCTGAATATCGTCTCCCTCTCTTCTGTGTTCCGTCTGTTTAACGCGCGTGCCCGCCACACCGGCGCTCTTTCAGTAAAGATTTCAACTTAACGACTGTCAGGGTGGGCCTTTATGTAAAAATGGAAAGGCTTGCGTGAATTTGTGACATTTACAGATAAGGATATGACCGTTAACTGAAAGGTTTTTGCACTGAGGACGCACACATGTATCTGTCAAAGCGCCTGACAGGGCAAGCCATTACGCTAATGCATTAAAATAAAGATTTCTCATGTTTTGGGCAGCTTGGATCACGTACTTTTCCTGCAGGAGCTCATTCTGTTTCCTACAATATTTTTAAATGCATTTTGTCCATAGAAATGCGTCATTCGGTGCTGTAATTTGATGCGACCGGCTGCAGTTGTGCAGACCCGACTAATCGATAATGAGAATCGTTGTCGATGATTTTCATTATCGATAATAATCGATTTTATCGATTAGTTGTTGCAGCCCTAAACAACAGTAATGCAATGTGTGTGATATACTCCCACTGACTGCAGGACAAATAACAAACACAGTAAATGGTAAAATCTCCTAATAACTTCCATTTCAACATTTCAAGACATCGGGTGCTTTCACACCTGGCCTGTTGTTTCGGAACCTGGCGCGTTTCCCCCCTTAGCTCGGTTCGTTTGGGCATAT
>NW_015554266.1:1490124-1494030 GCF_001515605.1 Sinocyclocheilus anshuiensis | reverse complement strand
TTGGACGTGCACTGTGGGCAGACCCGACTAATCGATAATGAGAATCGTTGTCGATGATTTTCATTATCGATAATAATCGATTTTATCGATTAGTGGTGCAGCCCTAATATTTATCACATTTTCTAGAGGGACATCTATCAGCATTGCACTCGCGTCTGGCACAAGAGAGTGGCATGTTTAGAAAGCCATGTAAAGTTAAAGTAATTTCAACTTTTAAAAAACATGTCTCAAGACTTTATGGCGGTTTTTCCCCATCCCACTGTATCTCATGTTTTCATGTATCTCAAGAAAGTAGCCTACTCTTTGTGATTGGTTTTCGGTCCTTTGTATTAAACTATACATACATGGTGCTGTTTTTTTTCTTCTAATTAAGCAACTTTATTAATTATATATGGTTTATAAACAATATTTTAAACATGCACTTTTTGACATGCTTTAATGTTCAAAAAACACATTATTTTTCAAATACTGTACATTATTGTAGGTCCTCTATGCCCCGCCTCTCTCAAACGCTTCGTTTTCTACAAAGTCCCTCCTTCCGACAAGCGCAGTCTGCTCTGATTGGCCAGCTGACCCAGTGCATTGTGATTGGCCGAACACCGCAAACATTCGTCGGAAATGTAACGCCCCTTACCATAATCGCGAGCTTCATCTTTCAAAATAAATGTAAAGACATTTGGGCGGCATTATGCTAATATTTCCACATAGTGAGGTAGATATGTGGGGGCGTGTTAGAACGAGCCGTTTTAGGGGGGCGTGGCAGAGTCTTAACTTTGATAAAGAATATCTCTTTGGTTTTGAGACTTTAGTCTTTGCAACTTCAGGGATCTTATCTATGCACAATCAGCTTGTAACACTCCAAAGAGAAAGGAAAACTTGAAATCGCATCATATGACCCATTTAAATTCGATTATAATTCGAATTTTGATAATATTTAAGTAGAAAATTCAAATTTAGTTTTTCAGTCATTTTGACAGCCCTAATACATTGTATGGGTCAAAATTATTGATTTTTCTTTTATGCCAAAAATCATTAGTAGGATATTAAGTAAAGATCATGTTCCATGAAGATATTTTGTAAATTTCCTACCGTAAATATATCAAAAATGTATTATCATTAGTAATATGCATTGCTAAGAACTTAATTTGGACAACTTTAAAGGCTATTTTCTCAATATTTAGATGTTTTTGCACCCTCAGATTCCAGATTTTCCAATAGTTGTATCTCGGCCAAATATTGTCCAATCCTAACAAACCATACATCAATGGAAAGCTTATTTATTCTGTTTTCAGATGATGTATAAATCTCAATTTCGAAAAATTGACCCTTATGACTGGTTTTGTGGTCCAGGGTCACAAATGTTTAAAAACAACTCTGTTTCTATCTGAGTGTTAATTATTCAATAAATTAGATTAATTTATTATTAAATAAACTTTATTTTCAGTTTTCAGCTTAATGAAAACTTTAATTTCGGTTTTGGTAAAAAAAAATAAAAAATAAAAATAATTTCAGTGCATCTCAAATTTTAAGGAAATCTAAGATATAAGTCTGTGCACTCAAAGTCAATTTCAACAAAATGTTGACACTTCAAAAGTTCATAAAGACATCATAAAAGAAAACCATATGAATTGAGCGGTTTAATCCAGAAGCTCGATCATACTTGCTTGATGTGTGAGAAGAACAAATCTGTTTCTTGCATATCAAGCAAAGACGTTTGAGATTTAATTTACTATATTTGATGTGCTCTGTGTATGTGGGCTCATCAAGGTTTGTGTGAAAAGGTCTAAATTAAATCTGTTTATCATATTAAGCATTTGTGTCTCTTCAGGAGACTTGGATTAAGTGGCTCAATTCATACGGGTTACTTTAACAATGTCTTTATGAACCTTTTGAAGCATCACATTTTTAGTTGCAGACTTTCAATAAAGGGACAACAATCTGTCAATAAAATCTTTTCATTTTTGTTTTGAAGATGATCAAAAGTCTTATGGGTTTGGAACGACATGAGGGTTGATGAAATATTTCATTTGGATGAGCTAACCCTTTAATTGGCCAATAAATTATTGGCAGATGCTGTTAATCTACAGGTTATCAAATATCAACTGATTAATCAGTCAGGGCGATAACATGAGTCTATCGCTAACTGCAATGAATCAATGCTATAAATCATGACATGATTATTTCCCACTGAATATTCTGTTTCACAGTATATAAGAGGTATTTGGTTTAAAGCTGTTTGTACAATCATACAGAACTAAACTCACCTCTGACTCTTTATCACTGGAGGAGCCCAAGCTACCAAAACTGTGATTGGAGCATTCGTTGTTTGTCAAGGTCTGTACAGGAGAAACACATTTACATAAGTCGATGCAGATGAGCCAGGCAGATGAACATGAGGTATTCATGCAGCAGGTGTTATGAATTAATTATACGACAACTTCAAGGAGAGGACAGTTGTATAAGCAAGACAACATCACACCGCAAAAGAAAACTGGTTTTCAGTGTGAAGTCCACTGTAACCTGACATGAACCTCACGGTCAAAGTGTCTTCCCTTTCAGAAAGCACAATTTGTCAAAAAGAGTCAAAAAGCTCTTCATGAAAGTAGGAAGACTTTGAGCCTCTTCCATGAATCTGTGTCGGAAACCACATGAAATCAAGCAGCGCCCAGAGGCAAGAATCCACGTCTGAACCCAGTGTTTGTGTAACATCCTGTTAGGGCTGCGCAACTGAAATACATATGGCTCAGTCCGACTTTCAAATAAATACAAATCAGAGATTTGCAAAGGCTGCAATTTAATCAGATAAATATATGTGATATACATGAATTAAAATGTGTGTTGGTTTGAGGGCTCCCTGTGGTTTACTGTCAAATTAAAAGTTAGTTTAGCATTTGAAAATTAAGAAATTAAGGCAGCCATAAATATTGTAATTTTACAGCTGTAATGCAAAAATGTAATTATATTAATTATATTCAAAATTATTATTTTTTTATTTTACAGTCAAATATTATAAAAGTAATGTGCCTTACTGTTTTTACTAAGTAATATTTATATTATAATTTAGTAATAATAATATTACTACTAAAATGTCCCATAATCCTGTGCGCGCAGTTTGGTGAATAGAATTGGTGTCTGAAGAAACAGTTGAAAAAAGTCCATTTATAAATATAACTTTTTTTTCTTACTACTATTCCTACCAAATAAATATAGAAACCAAAGCATAAACCTTGCTTGAATTGGTTCTACGTCATAATTGAGGCGTAATGGTGTCTTTCATTCAAAAAGGCTACCTTCCGTTTCAGACCCAGCCACTGTTTGCAAGCTCGTGTATTTGATAAACTCAGCCACTAACTTTGGTTCCTCCGCTAGCGCTGCCAGTGCTGCCCGCTGTGTTGCCACTGACGCCGCCCAGAAATCTGGCCTCCAGCAACTCCTGCCGGCGCGGGTCCACCCCTCTGCCACTACTACTGTTTGCAAGCTTGTGTGTTTGCAATAACAGTTTGGTTATAAACTCAGCCACTAACTTTAGTTCCTCCGCTAGTGCTGCCAGTGCTGCCCGCTGTGTTGCCACTGACTCCGCCCAGAAATCTGGCCTCCAGCAACTCCTGCCGGCGCGGGTCCAAACTGTGCAGCTCCTCCATAGCACCTGAGTGATAACACACATACACACATAGGTCACTCTAAACGTGTTTCAGTCCTGGAAAATGCTTTGCTTGTACTCACTTCATAAAGGCCCAGCACTACGTATGCGTGTATCTTTACAGAAGCAGCACAGAGAGCCGCTTCAGAAACGTGTGTGGCGCGGCTGGATTCTGGAATAAACAAACATTGTGGCCGTAATCAACTTCAGTGGCTGTATCAGAGCCAGACGTGTGCAGTGTAAATGATCTAAGCATTAATGGTAGG
>NW_015554266.1:1486992-1489006 GCF_001515605.1 Sinocyclocheilus anshuiensis | reverse complement strand
TTGACGCGTTTCCATTAGGCGTATTTTCAATTCGCAATTTCAATTTGCACAATTTGAAGGGTAATGGGTAATTTTTTTTGATTGACTTTGTACCAAAAATATTTTCAATTATTCTTTAAAAAGGTTGTTTAAAATGAACAAGAATTTGAAATAAAACTTGATGTGAGCTTAATGGGAAGAGGGGTGTGCTTAAAGGGTTCAAAAACGCCAGACTTTTTGCATTTAATGATGTATATCTTAATCAAAATGCTTTTGTCACTTAAAATAAAATTTAATATTTTTGTGTGAGAGATTAATATTTTATTGTAACATAACATCTTGTACTAAAACCAATATCTTGTGCACTAAAAATGTCTGAATGTAGATTTTGGTGAGCTTAATAGGTACGTTTACCCTAAATGTTTTTAAAATGGGTATCTCACTCTGTAGACTGTAGACACCGTGTCTGTGCGTGAGCAAAGAAAACAATCAGTATAAATATAATGATCGATAGCCTATACTAAATATTGCACATCCTGCGATGTGACTATCACGGATGCGCACATTGCGATATCGATGCTGAAACGATATATTCGATATATACGATAGGGTAAACGTACCTATTAAGCCTGTGTTATACTTTCCGCATCCGCGAGTCCGCTATGGTGCGCGTGACGTAAAAATCGTCATCGGAGAGTGTGCGCGGAGGCTCTGAGCGGACATCCACGTGCCTCCCATTTTTTGTGACCGCGCGGACAAGTACGCAGGCTGTGTGAAGAAGCCCGTTGCTACTCGAACCTGTACAATCCGTCGATAAAACAATATAAAGACAGCCAGATGTGCAATAACTCTGGGCAATTCTTTGTTCACATGTTTGTTTATTGTTCAAGCCGATCTACTACGCATGTATGGAACACGTCCGTGGAGCGGACCATCAGCGTATGCTTTCGGAAGTATAAATACAGGTAGTCCGCGTCCGCGATGTTCGCATCCGGATTGTACGCGGGGAAAGTATAACACGGGATTAAAGCTCATCTGAACAGGTAGTCTGCTAACTGTGTTCTGTAGCATCTGCGCTATGCTGCTAAAACTATCTTTTGGATCTAATGTAATTATTTCCCACATCCAAGTTCTAGGTTATAATATGCAAAAGTCTGAACATTAATCTCTTAATTTTACAATAAGTCGTGAAACTTACCCAAAATAAAGGCTTAAACATCTAAAAAAAATGCACATTTAAGGGGCTCCTCTTTTGGTGAAAGTTTTTAGACAGCTTTCAAAATAAATTATTTTTTCTTTTTATAATCTGATCTCAAAAATGGAAGTGTGCTTAATGGGTACATGACCTTAATAGGTACGTTTACCCTAGTCTTACAATCAGAGACACAAAAATACCCAGTTTTATCCTTCACTGAAGACAAGTAGGCTGCACTTCTCCTGGTTGGTGCACTTTAAGAATATGAACTCCGAAAAAAATCGAAAAAAAAATCACTACACATAGAAAATATTTGGCGTACTTTAAAGCTGCAGTCTGTAAGTTTTGCCTCTTTGTCGCCATTTGTTTGAAAACCTGCAATTGCAGTTATTTGCGCAATTATCTTCCTTGTGTGGGTTGTGCGCCGGCACGGCTCCAGCGTGGATGAATCTGATGTTCTGAGGAGTATGTGGCTGTCAGTCACCACACCGGTGTGGATATTCATTGTACTTCGCAATCACAGATTCTAGCCTACGTCTTGGAATATATGACCCAAATAAGCATTTTCACCGGATATTGTCATCTGAACAAGAAACAAACAAGTAGTGGTCGACCGATATTGGTGTTTTGACAGCCGATGCTGATATCTTGGAAAGCAGGATGGCCAATGGCTGATATAATTGTATTTATTTTAATTAATACTTAAAAAATTTGAAATTGAATAATTTGAAAATGGATTAAAAAATAAATGTGTAAAATAAACATACTTACACTTTAGATGACAAAGTATTTTCCACAAATAAATAAATATTTAATAAAAATATAATTAAAAAGGAAGTA
>NW_015554266.1:1485636-1485945 GCF_001515605.1 Sinocyclocheilus anshuiensis | reverse complement strand
ACCGCACCGGTGTGGATATTGTACTTTGCACTCACAGATTCTAGCCTACGTCTTGGAATATATGACTCAAATAAGCATTTTCACCGGATATTGTCATCTGAACAAGAAACAAACAAGTAGTGGTCGACCGATATTGGTGTTTTGACAGCCGATGCTGATATCTTGGAAAGCAGGATGGCCAATGGCTGATATAATTGTATTTATTTTAATTAATACTTAAAAAATTTGAAATTGAATAATTTGAAAATGGATTAAAAAATAAATGTGTAAAATAAACATACTTACACTTTAGATGACAAAGTATTTTCC
>NW_015554266.1:1484782-1485142 GCF_001515605.1 Sinocyclocheilus anshuiensis | reverse complement strand
GAGAAAGTATTATAATGTTTGCCTTTCTATTCTAATAATAATAAAAGCAATCGTTATAATACTTTTTGTATACATTTGAATTCCTTTGTTTAACAGTTCTATCTGATTATTAGACAGAACTGTTAACAACGACGGCAGGCAAACAAGAGGGAGAATGTGAGCACTGTGTGCTCAGGCGCTCTCAGCGCCGTCAAAATAAAAGTCCCGCCTCGAACGCACCGGCCAAACAGGAAAACTTATTGGCCGTAGGCTTGCCGCGACATACGGTGCTGACGGTAATACCGTTGTTAAGCCGCAACACTGGTTACGTCACTTGCCCACCGCGGCACCGACCCCCACCATCGTTTTGATTTTTTTTAT
>NW_015554266.1:1483249-1484456 GCF_001515605.1 Sinocyclocheilus anshuiensis | reverse complement strand
GAAGCGCCCACGATAACAATATTGTGCATATTCATTACCGTGATATATCGCATCACCGAATACCGGCTAGGCTTGCCGCGATATACGGTGTTGACGGTGATACCGGTGTTAAGCCGCAACACCGGTTACGTCACTTGCCCACCGGGTCACCGACCCCCACCGTCGTTTAGATTTTTTTATAGTAATAAAAATCATTTAGTTCAGTAAAAGAACAGACACTACAATTAAAAACTGAACGCGGCTGCTCAATGCAGCGTGCAGAACGACAGTCGCATCACAGATCAGATTTAATTTCTCCAGTGAGGAGAGTAGGGCTGCCACTAACGACTATTTTTATTTTGATTAATCCATCGACTAATTTATCGATTAATCTACACGATTAATTTCTCACAAAAATCAACAATTTTACTTAAGAATATTTTATTAAACCAAATGAAATCCAAATTTCCAAGTAAAGTGCAACATAGAGTGCAAGAAACAAGTGTCCATCTCATAGTCCAAATCACTGAAATCAAAGTTCAGTATTATAGTGTAAAAATGACAACATAACTTAATCTTTAATATTTGGCCATTTCTTTAGGACAGAAATGCTATAGCCACTGTAATTAAAAGAATATGTGGACATCAAAACGTGTCAACTCAGAGTGAGGGTTTGAGCTTTTATTTTGAAACCGCGATGTATTCTGCTGAGTTTGCGTAGATTTATAAATGATTTACCTTACAAATCTGATGAAATGGCGCAAGTTGCTTTCCCAGATGAACGTTAATATAAACCCAAACTCACAACAACATGCAGAGATGGAGTTTGAGATGCTCCACACATGTAAATGATATCAGTTCCTGTGGAACTACTGTGAACGGAGCCGCTGTGTGACGCATGTACTTAACCTACACGCATGTAAATAATTAAAGCGCATATTCTGTATTAGAACTGCATCGCATATAATTATTTAATTAAATCGTTGAGTTTGTGAATTATGCTTAATTATGATTTTTAAATGGGTTTAATATATGTATGTGTTAATATATGTGTTTTATCTTGTCCGTGAAATGCGCCACTTCCGGTATTTTGCCGGTTAGTCGACGTGAGCAAAATGAAGTCGAGGATTTTTAAAAATCGAATAGTTTAATAAAATCGACGAACCGCAACAGCCCTAGTGACAACATAACGCCGCTCGCATCATTCACAGTCGGGTTATTAGAAGAG
>NW_015554266.1:1480755-1482064 GCF_001515605.1 Sinocyclocheilus anshuiensis | reverse complement strand
CCCCCTCCCTGCAAATCACTCTCCAAAACACATGAACACACACAGGCAGAGCAGAGTCTAACCAGCGACACAATGAGAGACAGTGGTGGTGGAGTGTTGAATGCAATTAGGGCTGCCACTAACGACTATTTTTATTTTGATTAATCCATCGACTAATTTATCGATTAATCTACACGATTAATTTCTCACAAAAATCAACAATTTTACTTAAGAATATTTTATTAAACCAAATGAAATCCAAATTTCCAAGTAAAGTGCAACATAGAGTGCAAGAAACAAGTGTCCATCTCATAGTCCAAATCACTGAAATCAAAGTTCAGTATTATAGTGTAAAAATGACAACATATCCACGTGTTCTAGTCTACTAATAATAAAAGTATAATCAAAAAACCCTTTTTAAAGGAGTATTTACCAGAAATATTATTTACCAGAATTTATAAAAAAAAAAAAAAAAGTACAAAAAAAATAGCCACTTCCGGTATTTTGCCGGTTAGTCGACGTGAGCAAAATGAAGTCGAGGATTTAAAAAAAATCGAATAGTCAAATAAAATCGACGAATCACGACAGCCCTAGAGGAGAGTGAGTTGAGCTGACTGACAAGAAGAGTGGGGTGAGACAGACAAGACGATCGCGGATCACTTAGTTTCGAAACGAAATGCAAAAGCGCTTTTTTGGCAGTATAATCAAAAAACACTTTTTAAAGGAGTATTTACCAGAAATGTTATTTACCAGAATTTATTTAGGAGAAAAATGTAAATGTGCAGTATTTCTGAAAAAAATATATATATATATATTTTTTTTTTAATAAAATCAATTAATTGGAGATGCTTTTGATTGTTAAAATTTAATGGAACCATTAAAATGGAATCCAGAAAAAAATGGAAAACAGAATTTGGTAAAGATAAAACTGTAAAACTCAATTAGAAAGGCTTTTTGATTAATACAGTTTAATTTAACCATTAAAACAGAGTATAGAAAAAATGGAAAATGGAAAAAAAAAACTGAATTTGGAAATAAAACGGATTTTATACGGCCCTATAATTATAATTAATTTTTTTGTGGTAATAAAAATAGATGTAAGTGAACAATAGCCTTTACAATTACTTAAAATACATATATAAAAGCAATGAGGCAATAATAATTAGTTCAAATAAAGTATCAAAAGCAAGAAATTATATAATTGTATTGAACAAAACTGTTAAAATACATAATGCATTATAAACAGTAGAGCTAATGTACATCACGCATTACAACAAAGGCCTGCAGAGGGCGCCAACGGCCTGATGATTATTTTTACACATTGCTGTGC
>NW_015554266.1:1476958-1477806 GCF_001515605.1 Sinocyclocheilus anshuiensis | reverse complement strand
TTGGAGATGCTTTTGATTATTAAAATTTAATGGAACCATTAAAATGGAATCCAGAAAATAATGGAAAACAGAATTTGGTAAAGATAAAACTGTAAAACTCAATTAGAAAGGCTTTTTGATTAATACAGTTTAATTTAACCATTAAAACAGAGTATAGAAAAAATGGAAAATGGAAAAAAAAAACTGAATTTGGAAATAAAACGGATTTTATACGGCCCTATAATTATAATTAATTTTTTTGTGGTAATAAAAATAGATGTAAGTGAACAATAGCCTTTACAATTACTTAAAATACATATATAAAAGCAATGAGGCAATAATAATTAGTTCAAATAAAGCATCAAAAGCAAGAAATCATATGGTTTTATTGAGCAAAACTGTTAAAATACATAAGGTATTATAAACAATAGAGCTAATGTACATTACGCATTACAACAAAGGCCTGCAGAGGGCGCCAACGGCCTGATGTTTATTTTTACACATTGCTGTGCGATCTAATACTTGTTTAATATTGACCAAGCACCATTTAATTAAAATGTCCACTTAATCTTTAATATTTGGCCATTTCTTTAGGACAGAAATGCTATAGCCACTGTAATTAAAAGAATATGTGGACATCAAAACGTGTAAACTCAGAGTGAGGGTTTGAGCTTTTACTTTGAAACCGCGATGTATTCTCCTGTGTTTGCGTGGATTTATAAATGATTTACCTTACAAATCTGATGAAATGGCGCACATTGCGTTCCCAGGTGAAAGTTATAATAAACCCAAACTCACAACATGCAGAGATGGAGTTTGAGCCGCTCCACACATGTAAATGATAACAGTTCCTGTGGAACTACTGTGAA
>NW_015554266.1:1471850-1476506 GCF_001515605.1 Sinocyclocheilus anshuiensis | reverse complement strand
TTTGAAAAGCCTGTTGACTTTTGCCGTTTATCTAAGGTGATTTTGGAAGTTTTTTTAAACAGTTGTTTCTTATTTAATTGGTTCCACAGTGTTTGCTGATTTTTACATTATTTAAACTTTGTGTAATTTATTTATTTTATTTGACATCAAGGTGTATGCCGTGCCTCCAAGCTTTCTTATTCATTTTGCTAATAAACTTTCTACGTTTCTTATTTATTTGATTATATATCATACGTTTACTTATTTCCAGTTTTGTATAGGCTACCTATTTAAACTTTATGTAAGTTATTTGTTATTTTATATTATGCATAGCCTGCCCTATAGCATGGTGTATTTTTATTCGTTTTGTTAATAAAAGTTCTGAATGCCAAATATCGGCCTTGGCGATATATCGGTCGACCACTAGTAACAAGTTTGCCACGTTTGTTCTGACCAACTGAGGAAAAAAGCATTACAATAAATTGTATGCTACCAATACAATTGTGCTACCAATGGTGATTAAATCTAACAATCACTTAGTTCATATAACTAAGAACTTAGTTCATATAACATCAAACCGTGCAAATTACTATTACTGTAATACTTTATTCTCAAATTATTAATGTTAACAACACCAGCATTGCGTGACTGAGTATAGTGTGTATTAGTGTGTAGATTTCAATTTCTGCACAGTCTAATCTCTAATTGTCATGCCATTCGAATTTCATATAAAAATTATTTTAACCCAAAAGGCAAATTATACTTCCTTCAAACTGGTTCTCTTTAAAATACAAATCTTGTGTAATCCCACGTATGCTATCTGTAATCAGATGCACATTTACATTTAGCAGACGCTTTTATCCAAAGCGACTTACAAATGAGGACAATGGAAGCAATCAAAATCAACAAAGAGCAATGATATGCAAGTGCTATAACAAGTCTCAGTTAGCTTAACGCAGTAAACGTAGCAAGGTTTTTTTTTTTATCATATAATAAAAAGAAAACTGAATAGAAAAAGAATAGTTTTTTTTTTTTCTACTTTGCACTTTTTGTTAGAAAATGTTTATTCACTATTTATTCAGGCTTTTTAAGGTATCTAATATTTTGATACTTAATTTCCATGATCTAAATATTCTTCAAAATTCAAAGTTTGTTGTCATTTGGAAGTGTGTAGGCCTTCTTGCATTATTATGCTGTTACATTATGATTCTATATTCAGTGGCATAAAATGGTCTTTAAAATGACAATAATATCACTTATTGCAATTATTTCTGGGGCAATATATCGCACAACAAAAAGTTGTTGTCGTGACAGGCCTAAATGATATGCAAGTGCTATAACGAGTCTCAGTTAGCTTAACGCAGTAAACGTAGCAAGGTTTTTTTTTTTATCATATAATAAAAAGAAAACTGAATAGAAAAAGAATAGAGCAGGCTACTTTTAGAGGCCTTTTTTTGCATTTGTTAATTGTATAATAAATATAAAGAAAACAGATAGAATACAAAAAGATTAGAGAAGCTAGTGTTAAGCATTTGAGGAGAATGACTTAGTAAAAACATGTACATTACATTACATTTAAATTTAGTAATTTAATCAGATGCTTTTATCCAAAGCTACTTGCAAATGAGAACAATTGGAAGCAATCAAAATCAACAAAAAGCAAATGATATGCAAGTGCTATAACAAGTCTCAGCTTAATGCAGTACACGTAGCAAGTTTTTCTTTAAATCATATAATAAATAAAATTTAGATAGATTTAAATGTAAAATATATAGAATACAAAAGATTAGAGAAGCAAGTGTTAGTATGTTTTTTAAGAAAACAAGCAGGTAGTAAATAAATAGAGTGCAAGTTTAAAAGGGGCAAGTTTTTATTTTTATTTTTATAAAGAATAGAATTAGAATAGAGAGTGCTAAAGTTAGAGGGTCAAATAAAGATGGAATAGATGTGTTTTAGCCGATTCTTGAAGATGGCTAAGGACTCGGATAAAGCTCAAATAAAAATTGAGACCAGAAAAATTACGTAACTGTAAGAGTAAAGAAACAAACTACGTGCTTGTTCGTAAGGAAGGTTGGGAATTATTAACTAATTTGTGTAATTTCCAATGCTGCTCTCACGTCACGTGACAAAAGAATGAACGACTCGGACCCAAAGACTCGAGAGGTGAACCAATCATTTCTGTTTCCGGTACAGACTGCTTAGTTTTGACTTATTCTAAATGTGATCAATGTTCGCGTAAGTAGATGTGCTGAGGAATTTGGATATTAACATGTAGCATTTAAATTATATTCTGCTGAAATGAACGAAACGACTTGAAAAAAAGATGCGTTTATTTTGCTGAACGAGATTCAAAGATCCGAGTCAGTAAAATGATCCGAACTTCACATCACTAACTCTTTGCTGGCACAGCAAATTATTAATACATTAATAAAAGCCCATCGTCCTGCAATTGAGTCCTCGCTTCATCCCTCATCAGAACCATGACACTGTTGTATTTCCTCTACTGTTTTTTTTTATTTGCATCTTTGTTTTTATTTTAAATAACAAAGGTAAAATAACAAAAAGAGCTTTATTGTGATTATTACTATAGTAATTATTATTAATTAAAGAATTGGAGGAAAAGATGCATTGTGATGCATCATAATTATAATCAAATCAAATCGTGAGGCAGCTGAAGATTCACATATATGTGAATTGGCCATAAGGGCTTTTTTACTTGATTTTTACTTGCCCTGCCACAAAAAAATAAAATAGTTTTGTTATCATTGTTTTTGTTACCAAAATGATAGATATCAGTTCAATTTTACAATTCTCGATTCCAACTGAAGACAAGTGAACAGTCAGTAAATACGAACAAATGAACGAAAGATAAGCAATAGCACAAATAAATAAATAGGACAAAGATAAAAATGAAACAATGCTTTAGGTTTTTGAGTTTGTACATGTTCAGGTACAGAAATGGAATAATCAAATGTAAAATAACTTTGCATACTTTTGTAGGCCTATGTGTTTTTCAGTTCAAGCGCAAATACAACTTTGATTGTCAACACTAAAAAAGCACTGTTTTCATTCGTTAATATTAGCCTATTGCATTAGCTGTCAAGAATAACTACCATGATTAACAATATTTTACATCTTTTGGTTAATATTAATAAATTATTTCAATATTACTAAGGTATCTGTAACAGATCGGCCAGGCTCCGCCACCACCCAATCACAACGATCCCTCTCACCTGAGTTCTGAGCACCTGCACCTGTCACCAATCAAGCACCTCATTACCAGCCTGCATAAAAGCACACACCTCAGACACCCTCACTGTCCGGTCTCGTATACACGTAGAGGACTCAATGACTTTGCTACTGATTTCCTTTGAATACTTCTTGCATTACTTACCTCCTGTGTTCCTCCTAGTGTCTCCTCGTCTCCAAGTGTCTCCTGTATCTCCTAGTTCCCGGATCGCTGAGGTGTGTGCTTCCCCCATATACCTTCCAGCCTCAATCAAGCCAAAGACTCGGATTACTCCACTCTACATATCCTTTGCACTCTCTCACGGACCCTTCCCTCACCATCACTTCCTCCGGACCCGACACCAGTACTCACTGTGACCTAATAAACTGTTTTGTATATAAACTAACCTGTTGTGTCAGACCTCTTCCGTAACACATATATGAATAAAACAAAATGAATAATTTTGCTTTTTTATCTTTCTATCATATTAACTCCACTTCCACTGTCATCTTAGTATTTGCTATACTGGACAGAGAGGATGTTTCTGCATTCATTTTGAATAGAATAGAATAGAATAGAATAGAATTTCACATCTGATAAATTATCATAAAATAAAATGTTTTAAAACAACTTTTATAAATTTTACCCTCAATTACTTGCTATCAAATATAATTGTATTTATTCAAATATAAAATATATAAAAATAGTAATCTTGCCTTTCTTTTAAACATTAATTCTACTTCCGTTTTCATGTTAGCTTTTAGCTTTAGCTTTTTTGGACAGACAGGATGTTTTTGCATTTGTTTTGTTGAGATCAAAATATTCCACCTATATTTTACTGAAATACTGTTTCACATAAATCATTTCATGTTTATTTATTTTTTCTTTTTGCATGAGCAGCTTAAAAACTCAAGATGCTCAACCCATGCCGACTTCAGTATGTAAAATGTAGCTCCCTTCCCCTTGTGAGCTGCCAATACATCATTTAAGACATCATATGCACGCTCCCAAAGTGAAGGCTGTTCCAAAAAGATAAGATGCAAGATGCAATCCCAGAGTGCACTGCGGCAAGCTCAGTGGAAAAAAAAACATCTAAGGTGGAAAATGTCAACTGAAAATATACTTACATTTAACTCAGTACTAAAAAGTTCACTTTAGACATAATTAACTGTGTTTATATGTAAACCTTGTGTGTTTTTGACAGTATTAGCACAATCAGACGATAATTAAGATAACTAAGTAATCAGGTGCTGTTTGACCAGCCTTTTAGTGTACGGACGCTTCGTGTGTACGTGCTCTGAATAAGCACAAGTTAGAACAGCACGCGAATAAAACTTTTAACTGGCAAGGCTTTAAAGCACGCAGAAATAATGTACTTTTGTGATTGTGAATAAGTCTTGTGAGTGTAACTCTACCGAATCAACATTTGATGTGAATGTGTCGCGCGT
>NW_015554266.1:1469485-1471322 GCF_001515605.1 Sinocyclocheilus anshuiensis | reverse complement strand
TACTGCATATATTGCATCTGACACTGGTGTCGCTTAGTTTTGTAACGTGAGCCCACACTTTCGAACGTTTCACTCTTACCACGATGACTGATTGCACGCACACACACACCACACATGCGCATGGATATCACTCGCACACGTCGAGCAAACGTCTTCGTTTAACCATGCACACATTTCTATATTTAGTTGCACTGAAAAAGTAATCCTGTCGATTTTACTACACCATTTTGACATGGATTTCTATGGAGACCGGAACATGACAGCATCCTAACAGAAGTTAAAATCCATCACGGCGGTGCTCATCAGTTACTTAGGAAAAAGGTGGATAAGGAAAAAAAAATTCTTTAGACAACTAATTCTGCATTTTTTAAATCTACATATTACAATAAATAGAGTCATAAAAACTAAGAAAATTATGGGATTTTGGAATAATTATGGTAATACTGATTAAAAAAAATAAAATAAAAAAAAATAAAAGATTTTTGTAAGCTTTGTCTAAATTCCAGCTCTGCACATTCTAGAAATTCTCAACTCCCATGTGAATGAGGTGCATTCTTTTCAAGGTTTTTTCTTTTCTTTTCTTAAATCAAACATTTCTTAAACTAAAACTTACTTAAATGCGTTCAATTTTAATTTAAGTAAAATAATAAATTCTATGTTGATGTTTCAAATGTCTGATGAAAAGGAAAATAGGCTTGAACACAATTAAATGTGGTGTCACATGACACAGAATGACCGAATTAAACAAATGTTGTTCCCATTAAAGCTTAGTTTCTCTATAATGTTCAAGTGTGTGTTAAATATAGCCTATTTGTAGTTCAATCACAGTGAAATGGCCTAACAAAACATTTTTCAATATTTGTATGATCCCATTAACTTTTCATGCAGTTGCATGAGCCAAGTCGATTCAGGCAGTTTTCTCAGCCACGTCAAACTGCAGCTGTCTTGACTGTATGCTAAAGGGTGCATTAAAGATTGCTGCTAGGATGCGGTCATTACACACACAATTTTACTGTTAAAAAAGGCTTATTGAATGGAAACAGGCTATGTCGATAACAGAATAGCAAGTAGAAAAAACTTGGCTTATGATAATGATGAGAAATAAATTTAACCAGGTGGGTCAAAACTTTTGAGAGGTAGTGCATGTGCGAATGGCTTCACACATGAATTAGACAGGAAACATAATCTTCAGTGTTTCATTGTCAGTCCATACAGGAGCAGTCATACAGATCTGTGATCTCATTAAAACTGACATTTGAACAAAAATACCATTGTTCGCATGATTTCTGTCTCCACTCAGCCACCCCATCCCGCTTTACCACCTCTCCCTGTTTTTCCTTCAATCGCCCACTTCCCTCCTGCTTTTCTCCCCGTCCTCCGTCCTCTGTTCTCCCCTGCGCTCTCTATCGGCCCGAGGCGTGATGGAGCGAGTGTCGCTGTGAGGTTTCTCTGGGCGTTCTCGTCCAGGTGGGCTCCTAAGGGCTCACCCTGCTGTCATTATCTCTCTCTCTCTCTAATGAGTCGCCATTACGGCTCTACTCCTAGCACAGTTACCGCAGCTCAGTGCAGGAATCACAGAGGAGCTCTACCACAGGAAAATACATACCGCTCACTCTAGCCCACCGTGTGTGACGCTGTGTTTCGTTGTGAAAGCGAAACTACTTTGTTTGGCCTTCTAAATGAGGACACGACTAGAAATCAATGGTTAAGTTGTATTTACAACTGTTCCAGAACACTTCAAACCAAATATTCAGATGTGTGCAGCGCGTTTTATGGAGGACTGTTTCCTGATCCTGGGAGAGTAGACTACAATGCTGGCTGTTCTGACTCACAGACT
>NW_015554266.1:1466444-1469125 GCF_001515605.1 Sinocyclocheilus anshuiensis | reverse complement strand
TTGTGAAAGCGAAACTACTTTGTTTGGCCTTCTAAATGAGGACACGACTAGAAATCAATGGTTAAGTTGTATTTACAACTGTTCCAGAACACTTCAAACCAAATATTCAGATGTGTGCAGCGCGTTTTATGGAGGACTGTTTCCTGATCCTGGTAGAGTAGACTACAATGCCGGCTGTTCTGACTCACAGACTGTAAGTACGTTTTTTTATATTTAAAGAATTTGCCACTGATGATTCAAATGCGAGTTTTGAGCAGTGTAGAGTAGGGCTTGTTGTTTGTCATTTCTCCGATCACAAATGCAGACATGGTTTTATGTTTACGCGGTGCGATGCAACGCATTAAAAGACAGTATAAGTCATTATAATCTGTAATTATGTCCCCACTGGATGCAACAAATGCCTTGTTTATAATGGGTTTTCATGCTTTTGAATCGTCGCTCCGGCCGGACAGGGCATCACAATATGGTAAGGGGCGTAACGTTTCCGTCACACGCTTGAGGTATTCGGCCAATCACAACGCACTGGATAGCTGGCCAATCACAGCACACCTCGCTTTTCAGACCGATGAGCTTTGCAAAAATCGACGTGTTTCAGAAACGCGGGGCATAGAGAAACAATAATGTACAGTATGTGGAAAATAATGTTTTTTTTTTTACTTTAAACCGCATAGACACGTTTCATTGCACCAAATACACAAAATAATGTTCTTTTTAGCAACATCATATGACCCCTTTAAAATGTCTAGTTTTCTGAGACTAAACTGTCAATATGACTACATGTGACCAAAATGTCAGGTTTCATTGACAAATTAGACTAAAATACTGCTTGTCTGAGTAAGAAATGCAGAGACTTTGTCAATTAAAACAGGATAAGGTTGACTAAATATGATAAAAACTAACAAGGGCAATTGTTGCAAGACAAAATTAACATTAATTATTAACATTTAATAAATCAGAATGTTGTGTTAAAGGTCACACTAGGGCTGGGCGATATAGCTAAAAACATTTATCAACGATATAATGTTTCATATCGTTCGGTATCGATAATTATTGACATTTTTTATAACCTTTTTTAAAACAAAAAGCAATAGAATTTTTATTTATTTATTTTTTAAATGTAACCACTGTATTTATAATTAACACAATCTATTAGGGTTGGGTATCGTTTGGGGTTTTTTTGATACCGGTGCCAAATCGATACTTTTAAAACTGTTCCGGTGCCTGAACCGATACTTATTAAAAAATAAATAAATAAAAATTCACCCAAAAAACGATGGATTGGTCTTTAGCACTATAAACACATGATGTCTGTTTCATTCATACCGGACGCCAGAGGGCGCCCTCGCACAGAAAATCCACATATCCAGTCACAGAAGTAGAGAACTCATTACCCTCCAGGAAATCCCTTATATAGACAAAGGCATCACTATTATATCTGTAACTGAGTAAACAGAACATATAAACTTTTTGAATGATAAAACAAAGACAATAAACACTCGACTGCGATAATATAGTTTATCTGTTATTTAAGCTATCTCTGGTATTTTCATAATAATTAAGTATATTTATAATAGGGTGACCATATTTTAGTTTTCCAAAAAAAGGACAGTAGGGGGCGGGGTTCAAGGGCGGGGCTTCACCTAACAGTATACGTAGCAAGGTTTTTTTTTTGCTTTATAAATAAAACAAGTAGTTAGAATAGAAATAGAATAGAGAGTGCAAATGTTTAGAGGGTCAAGTTTTTTAATTAAAAAAACAAGCAGATAAAATTAGAAGTAGCATTAGAATAGAGAGTGCTAGAGTTAGAGGGTCATGAAGATGAAAGAGATGTGTTTTCAGCCGTTTCTTGCAAATATTAAGGACTATATATTGGATTGAGCTGGGCAGGTCATTCCACCAGGAGGGAACAGTTAATGTAGAAGTCCATGAAAGTTTTATCATAGGTAGAATGCAAAATGTGTCAATGAAAGCATTTCAGTCAAATGTAATTTATGCAATATTTCAAACCTTTAACCCACTTGGGAAAATCAACCCAAGGCAACAGTTTAAAAGTAGCCCAATTCTGTGGAAAAAACGCGGACTTGGCAACCTGCATCCAACAAAATTCTGGAGTCAGCTTGGACTGATCACAGGTAGGGATGTAATGGTATGAAAATTTCTTATCACGATTATAGTGACCAAAATTATCACGGTTATCAGTATTATCACAGTATTGTTAAAATGTGCTGGAAATGTTCAAAAAGTACGGACGAGATACAATGACAAACTAGCTTATAAAACGTTTATTAACAAAAACGAATAAGACTAGGCATGGCATATAGGGCTGTCGCGATAACCGCAATATTGCAATACCGCAGAGGAATGCAAGAACCGCAGCAACCGCGATTTTTGCGTGTTTTCTTTTTTCGTAAGGTTATGCTCTTCTCGTTTTACACTTCATGCATGTGGACTGAATATTAAACAAGTTAATAATGATAACATAATGTGTACCATGCTGATTTGTACAGAGGCTTCGTAGATTTGCACTTAACAAGCCTAAACAGACAGTGAATGAGAGAGAGATCGACTGAGCGCGTGCGATTACTTGCGTCTGTCCTCCAGGCTGAGTCATATATATTTGTGAAAATAGGTTGTCATGTCCAAGGAAAGCGAAATCTCTGTCTTAGCATCGACGCATAGCT
>NW_015554266.1:1464843-1465862 GCF_001515605.1 Sinocyclocheilus anshuiensis | reverse complement strand
TGTGAATACAAGGGAAGTTTAGCTTTAGGCATTTTAATTTAAGCATGTTTAGCTTAGTTAACGGAAGGCTACCTGCTGCCATCAGAACAAGTGTAATTACTGCATTCACGCGCTCCTCGGATGCTCTCATTTGCAGAGTTGTGCTTTTAAGTCGGAATGTGAAAACAACATGGACACTCTCGTTACTACAAAGATGTGTTGGATTTGTATTATTAGAGCTTTCCAACTTGAGTTCACGTGCATTTTCTCAGTCGGGAAAAAAAATTTCACGTGCGGTGCCAGTGACAAATATTTCAATCGATCGCTCAGGCATGGCACCGAAATGAGGCACCAAAATCTGCGTTCAGATTCGGTTCTAGTACATACCGGTTACATCGGTACCGGTGCCATATTGGTATCGGGTTTCGGTACCCAACCCTACAATTTAGTGAGACAAATAACAAATATTTTTTGTTTTAACAATCAAACAAAATAAAAATGAAACAAATATCTAATTTCTAATATTTTATACGCAAATAGGTATTTATTGTATAGGTCTAATTGTCTCCCGAGGTCACGCGAGTGCAGCAGTCATATTTGTCCGTCTAAAAAATGCGCTGAATGCTTTCTGTGTGAATGGCTTGGTTTCGGTTTTAACTAGGGATGTGCGCGACGACTAATTTGACTGTCGTTTAAATTAAAGTTTTGTATCCGACTACTCTAAAAGCACGAAACCCCCAAAAGATGGTAAAAAAAACCTCTGTGCGTGCGTGTAGCATATATAATAGCCTATATTTGAAATACTTAATCTAGGAATCACACTGTCAAATCCCTCAATGAATAACGCTTGCCGCACACTTGCCGCACACTTGCCTCGCGTTATCATCTTTTCATTTTAGGCGGTCGTTAAAAAGAAAAAAAGAAGAGCATACACTCAACGTCGGCCAAAGCATAGCTTATTTATTCAAATCAGCTGGGGAAATGCAGAACAATGGAAAATCAATCAATAGCCTGACAGAATTCTTAATCTTCATATAACG
>NW_015554266.1:1463068-1464199 GCF_001515605.1 Sinocyclocheilus anshuiensis | reverse complement strand
CTTAAACAAATATCTAATTTCTAATGTTTTATATGCAGATTAAATAGGTTTTAAGGAAACTTTTGGCTTGTCTCCCGAAGCCACAGGAGGGCGCAATGAGCAAAATAATGCAGCGCATTAAATTGCCAACGCAAAGGAAATAACGGTCTATAAAAAGAAATACGTGCATTACGTCTAAATTAACTCGTATAAATCAAACATAATTTTGTAAATTGCATAAACAATTATGAACAAAACAGCATCATGTATTTATGCATTGCTTAATACAAAGAGCCGAATCACACAGATTGCATCATATGAGATATGAGACGCAGTGAAAAGGAATAAACCTCCACAAATTCGTGACGTGTTTTCTAAAAGTTTTTTAACTTTTAACTTTGCATGGCTTTCTCTTGTGTGAGACGCAAGTGCAGCAGTCGTACTTGTCCGTCTAAAAAATGCGCTGAATATGCGGTCTGTGTGAATGGCTTGGTTTCGGATTTAACCAATTCTGAAAGTTTTGTATCCGACTAGTCGACTAGTCTAAAAGCAAGAAACCCCCAAAAGATGGTAAGAAAAAAAAAAACCTCTGTGCGTGCGTGTAGCATATATAATAGCCTATATTTGAAATACTTAATCTAGGAATCACACTGTCAAATCCCTCAATGAATAACGCTTGCCGCACACTTGCCGCACACTTGCCTCGCGTTATCATCTTTTCATTTTAGGCGGTCGTTAAAAAGAAAAAAAGAAGAGCATACACTCAACGTCGGCCAAAGCATAGCTTATTTATTCAAATCAGCTGGCATCCCGCACCACCACCGAAGTGGGTCTTCGTTAGAGGAATAGACGGCGCGGACGGGATCGCAGCGCCGGCGGGCTGTAGTGAATGACGTGATTGACATTTGCTGGCTTTGGCTAGTCTCTAAGCTATCGCCTACCTGCCTGTATTGAATATGATTACGCATCGCTCCAGTAGAGTTATGTTAAGACAATTTGACATTACACAGTTTACACAAAATTTTTCCGTTTCCTTCTCACCGCAACTGACACGAAGAAAACGCATGTGAGGTTGGAGGTAAAAATGTAGTTTCCGCCCAGATAAACTTTAAAAAATAATGTATTATTTTTCAAACGTTTTATTTTAACTTA
>NW_015554266.1:1449434-1459887 GCF_001515605.1 Sinocyclocheilus anshuiensis | reverse complement strand
AGACTAACAAAACATTAAAATGCAACAACGTCACTTACATTACTATCACCGCATCTCGTGCGCCACTGATGACGCTTCCTGACGCACTCCTAACATTCAAATGCAAATGTTTATTTTAAATTCGACTAATATTCATTCTTTATTCACAATCTCCTCATCACAGGCAGGCACAGCACTCATTTCAGCATGTGTTCGTGTTTGTGTGTGCTGTCTGCGTCACTCGTAGCACATGCCTATATCGTGCACTATATTGAACATTTTTTCTATCGATATCGAAGAAGGTGTACCGTCGATAAATATTGATACCGGTTGAATCGCCCAGGCCTAGGTCACACATTATTTATTGACTACCTAATGCAGTCTAATTTACTTGTGTACCAGCACAAGTATATTTCAGACCCACGGGAAACACTGATAGGGATGTATAATACAAATGGTGCCCATATGAGTACCACCAACAGCATTTTTATAGGAATATATAAATTTAACTGCATTAGATCACAAACTACAAAACAAGTGCAATCTCCAAACAAATGCTGGTGGTGATTTTTCAAAACTAACTTCATGTTGCTCAGTGTCTTTGAATCAGCTGGTGTTTTGGTGATTTTTAGTAGATGAAATCAATCATTTTAGACAATAACATTACCTATCAACATGATCAACTTTCACAAACTGTTTGTCTTCATTTTAAACAGTATATCTGTTCATTTGAAATAGTTTCTTATAACACTGACCAGTAGCAATTACATGTCCAGTAATTAACCAGAACCACTACAGACAGTATTAATATTAGGGGTCAAACAATAAGACATCTTCTTAACTGTAACAACTAGGGCTGGGTATCGAGTTCGATACTTTTTAGGCACCGACCGAATTGCCTTGATACCATCGAGTATCGAAAAACGTCTCGTCGTTCGGTACCAAATTTCGATACCTAAGGGGTTAATCTCATCAGCGTCAGTGAGCCAATAAGCCTACAGCACTAGCCGGTGTGTTCGACTGGAAGAGGTGCGGCGCAGATCGAGTGTTTGTTTGACATCCGCGAGAGCGATTCGAAAGCGCACGGAGCAGTCTGCTCTCTTAGCTCTCGTGGTACTGCAACACACCGATCGGTCTGCACAGTCAGTCCGCGTCAAGTCGAACACACCTACTAGTTTACACCGGTTACACTCAGAGATGTGGCGCTGTAGTGTGAATGCGTCCCAGCCCCCTTAGATGTAAGACTACATTTACACTGGTGCGTTTATGTTTTAAAATGAAAACAATCCTCGTCATACTGGCGTTTCCCCTGCGTTTCAAGCCGGCTTTCCACTATCTCAGACGGGAGCTGCGTGGAGTTCCGATCATATGCAGATGTCCGTTCATACTAACGTTACACGACCGAAAGCGCGTGTTATGTGACCATTCATGCAAACTGTAGCATCATGCTACGTAAGACAATAAATAAGATTTATATTCCGCTTTTACTGAAAACTCACTTTAAACCACCATCAAGTGTTTGTAATAACTTCCGATTGCCGTCTAATGTGTGTTTTGGCCATGTAATGTTGCTGAAATTAAATATGTTATTACCTCTGACTCTGAGTCAGAGCAGCGATCATGGAAGAGAGAACACAGACAGACAGCGCTGGAAGCTGCTAATGCTCATCAGTAAATCAGTGGAAAATAAATAGAAATCATGATTCTGTCTGAGCTATGCGTTTTAAAACGAACACTAACTAGTGTAAATGTAGCCTAACAGATGTGTAAACTGAACACTATTTGAGCTTTATTAAAACTATTTGCACTGATTTATTCTGTTGGTTGCATTTTGTTCCTTTGTGCAGTGGCTCAGGAGATGAGTCTTTGAGTTTGTATAAACATCAAGCTGAAAAATAAAACCAAAGTTTTTTTTTTTTTTAGATAATGTAATCTTGTTAAAATTGATTTCATAAAATTGGTATCGAAAAAAGTATCGTTCAGGAACTGGTATCGAAGTCAAGGTATCGGTATCGAAAATTTTTGAACGATACCCAGCCCTAGTAACAATATAATATCACACTGTGTTTTACATTACCAGTCTTAGATAACATCTTCATGTGTCCCCACATCAACCACAAACTAGAAAAATAAACAGCGTTTCATTCCCTCCACTGGGAGTCATCTAAACCCTAGTGACTTTCTTGCACACCAACAGAGCTGCCCAAAACACAATACCATATACTCAAGGCTATAGAATTCACTTCCAATAATTTGCTTCATATGACAGAATTGCTCAGAAAAAAGAAAGACTGATTAAGCATGAGGTGGAAGTGACTGACGTCACTGACATATATTCACACTGATCAACGACTCTCTTATGAAGAGAATCGGATGCCACACTCCTCCACTGGTGGGTGACCACACACAAACATTCGGCTTTTCTCTCCTTCTCTAGGAACAACAAATCCAGAACACACAAATATAATAAGGAGAGAAAAACAAAACACCCCTGAGACATACAGGATTGCATCAGGGACATTTGGAGACAGAAATGTAAGAGAGAAATGGATACAACAGGATTATGGCTAGTGTCACAAACTAAAAGTGAAACACAAAGATTGATTTATTGTGTTAAATGACAAGAACTGTATATTGTGTAATACTAGTAATGGCTTTATAGCACTGCAACACATTGTAACTAGTGGTCGACTATTTGGCATTTTTCAAATATTGGCATCGGTCGACAAGTTTTTCTGTTTGGCCGATGCGTTCGAGGCGGGACTTTTATTTTGACGACCGGCAGCGCCTGTGCACACAGTTTTCACATTCTCCTTGTTCGCTGTCGTCGTTAACAGTTCTGTCTAATACGGACAGAAATCTGTCTAATAATCAGAAAGAACTGTTAAATAAAGGAATTAAAACGTAGGCTATACAAAAAAAGTATTATAACGATTGCTTTTATATTATTAGTTATTGAAAAGCAAACATTATAATACTTTCTCGTTTTCCATCAGCATTCAGCAAATACGCATTTATATCATTTAAACAAATCTTTGAATGACTAATGAACATTTAATTTAAAATATCTTGCAAACTTATTCAAATCCAGCTGTGAGATCTTGTGAAGAGATCTGGTGAAGTTAAAATTACCATAAAAAGGGTGATTTAAACAACTTCAGTTACAAAAAAAAAAAAATGCACGTTTTGAGGAAAAAAAAGTGATAAATTGATAAACCTCATATTTCATCCTTTCATCCCTGAATGAAAATGCCAATTCAGTCTCTGACAGTAGATGGTGCATATGGAAAAAAAGAAATACAGTCAGGGGCCATTTAACAAAGAACACTTTAATGCTTTGAAAAACAGGAGACATGGCCTCTCAAGACGGTCTGTTGTACTTCTTTCAACTTGAGTGCAGTGTTTTTAACATGGAATGTAATGTACAAGATGCTGCAAAAGACATGAGCGCAATGGTCAAAGATGTCCATCTAGGGCTATTAATATAGAAAACCAATGGAAAAACAGACAAGCGCTAATGATACTATATTAGTAACCTACAATAACAAGGACAATGGACTATGTGGTTGTTTTCAGTCTTTTTTTTTTTTCCATTGTAATTTATTTTCACATCTGACTAATTGGTTAAGTTTTTTTTTATTATTATTATTATTATATTTCTTTGGTAAACAGTGCTATCAAAATGCACTGTCATGAGTTTGCTAAAAGAACACACAACGTTTGAATGTTTTATGCACCATTTTGTTCCAACGTTTCAAAATTATCAGAATGGCTTTAAAAAGAACTCATACAAAAACTAATTCTGCTTGTGTTTCATGAACGAAGCCTTGCTTCAGGCAAGAATGTACTTGCTACTAGTAAACAAACATCAACCAAATATACAAATGCCAAATAAAAACATGCTGAATATCTTTCCAAGAATGAATGCCATTAAGCTCATAATCGGTCAAATCAAATAAATACTTCTTCCCCAGAAACACTGTGCACCATGAAATTGTGCAAAGCCAGCCAATCAGATTAGAGCTTGTGATTTTGAGGAAGCTTTCTGTGTGGAATATGCATCAGATATTCCATGAACGGTCCGTGGCTGTGCTGTCTGAGGCTCAGACCATCAAGCAGAAGTTTACATACAGCTCTAAATGTAATGTCTCAAAGGACTAATGTTGCCCACAGTACAAATGTGTTTTATGATGCTTGTTCAGAGTTTATGTTTAAACAGCAACAATAAAACATTTATTGCAACTGTGTAAATGATAACCGTTCTGGAGAGACTCCCACCCACTCAGACACTAAATGAAATGAGAGCTGACGCAGACAGCGTTAGTACCGCTTACTTCATCAATATGGGAGACTATTTAATAAGTGTCACTTAAACAGAGAGAAAACAACTTTGTGACACTGTAGCACCATGCTACAAACACAAAGAATATCTCAATCATAACACTCCTAACACAGTTTCAGACTGTCATATTTCTTTTAAATGCATACAAAAGCATTTGAACAGTCAAGTCACATTTTAAAAATGTCACAAAGCAGTTTCTCATGTTTGTAATGTTAAATAAATATACTGCTCAAAATGAAGAAAAAACATTTAACACTGTATTAGTAAAATGCTAGCAGATCATGTTGATCAGGGTCTCCAAACTCTGTCCTGGAGGGCCAGTGTCATGCAGAGTTTAGCTCCAACTTGCCTCAATACACCTGCCTGGAAGTTTCTAGTATGCCTAGTAAGACCATACTTAGCTGGTTCAGGTGCTTTCAAAAACGTATTTTTAACAGTATTTTACTGTAAAATTAAATGTAATTCACCAAATATAGTATGGAAACTTACTGCTAACAGGTTTTTACTGTAGCATTTTTACAGTCAGATTTTATTCTTAAAAATCACAATCATTTTTTACAGTGTAGTTAATGTGAACGACACCTGTGATTACTCTGCTAGAACACCTGTGTGAACTTGAGGAAAACCGCTGCCTATTTCTAGGAAACTGTTTTGATAAAACATTGCTGCAGTGACAGTAATTTAGTAATTTATGTCAGGAGTGCAAAATAATAAATCTGTACGTGTCGTTTTTAGAATAGAAATTCACCCACGCATTCATATTCAGTCACGTCAGCAGCGGTTTATTTGTGTTCACATAGATTCACTGAACAGGGTTAATAAGGGCTTATAGTCCAATGATGCATATACATGGAGATATATAGATATATTTACTCATGTTTACTTCATATTTCTTCAGACAGAATCATCATTGCTATTCATTTTCCACTGATTTAGGCGAACTGATGATAATTAGCCGCTCCGTGGGCTGTCTCTGTGTGTTTACTCTTCCGTGCTCACGCTGTGACTGACAGAGACCCTGATTCGTCCATCGCTTGTCGATCATAACTGCGCAACATATCCCGCCCCATCTCATCCTGTGATGCATTTCCTTCACTTTTTCATAACAAGAATGTGTACATCTGAAATGCTAATTTGTGCAGCGATATAAAAGGCTATAAATAGCATATTTTTACAACAGTAAACGATTTTTTTTAATTAGGAGGACAAGCGCTCTTGATTATAAGAAGAAAAACACTGCTCTTAAACTGGGTGTGTGACAGGTATGGCTGTGGAATGGGGTTTGGCCGAAGAAAAATTTTCAGTCAAAAGTTTTTTTTTTTTTTTTTTGCTTTAACCCGACTACTCTACCACAACAATTATTACAACTTTTGTTTAAAAGAATAATCACACAATACGCTATTTCTTCCATGGTTTAATGTTAATAGTAAACCCTTTGTTTGCCAAAAATATAGAGTTTAACTCTTTAAAATAAAGAGTTTACTGTACTGAAAATGTTGACATTAATTTTTATTTTTACACCAGACACATATATCGGTTCAAAATATCGGTTATCGGTCTACTTGATCTGTAATAATCGGTATCGGCATCGGCCTTGAAAAACACATATCGGTCGACCCCTAGCCAAGTGAGAGAGATGTTGCGCCTTACGAAATGAACAAGACCACGCCAGAAAAGATATTTACACTTGCTCTGTCCTACGTCCATGACACTAACTCACTGTGGAGTTTCCAGTTTTAATCTTAACAGCTCTTAACTCCGAATGTGCACTTGGATGGTTAGATACATGATGGGCTAGTATTAAAAAAAATTAAATAACTTAAGGTCTTTCCAGCATTAAGGTAATCCTGCTTTTTTTTTAATCATCTTGTCTCAGTTACAAATTTGACTGGTAAATGATAAAAAATGATGGCCCCTATTGCATTGCATATCAGGGATGACAGATTGATAAAAATACATGCTATTTATGACTAGATGTAACTTTTGATACTTCGCGGTAAAAGTGGCTCTCTGATTGACTTTGCCCTATCAGTGCAGCTCCTATGAAAAAAATATTAAAGACCACTGACCTACAGTCTTACAAACATTTACAAACTGTATCTTGTATGATAAGAATGTTATGTTACATTTTATGTTACAAACTGTATCCGGTATGATAAGAATCTTATGTTACATTTTATGTTATGTTACGTTATGTTGCATTTTCACTGTTTACAATGGCAGGGCCTGCCATCTTGTCTTTTTGGCTTGTTGTTTCTGTTTGCACTTTAACCCCAAGGGGGAAATCCAGATCAAATCCCAGAAGGGAAAATAAAAACAAAATAAAGTTAAAACTTGTTTTGAACAATTTCTTTGTCATCTGCAGATTGCAGATTTAAATCGTAAATCAGATTTTTTGTGAAAAAAATCGGGGATTTTTTTTTTTAGGCCATATCGCCCAGCCCTACATTTACGTAAGGTCGTAAGAAAATGTTTTGTTGTATTTTTATAGAAAGACTTTTGATAATAGCCCGGTAAATGTATACTGGGATTGAAGCAATGTGGCTTGGTAAACCTTGTAATGCCCGAATAAAGATTCACTCACGCTGTTTGTGAAATTATGTCTTACAGAAAGTTTTCAAATTACTTTACAAGTTATTTAATGAAGAAATATCAATTGTACCTCACCTTCAGCATTATAATTATTTAACCCGCGCCGGACAGAGACTGAGACGGTGCCGCTGCATGTCATGCCAAACCTCTGACGGCAGCGTCATCAGCTTGAGATCGTTTTTTGAGATCGGCCTTTTTAAGAGACCGCCGATCAAACATCCCAAAGCGATTATAGGCCGATAGTGATCGGTACCCCATCAATCGGAGCACCTCTAATATTATTGTTATATTATTAAATATTTAATTAAGCTCAATTATGCTTTTGAGAAAATGAGAATAATGGGAAGTTTCGGCTCATAAACTAGCTAAATAATTAGCTTTTTCTGGCAAATTTTACTATTATTTTTAGCAACAAAATGTCAACAGGAGTCAACGTTTACAGTAACAACATAATTAGGATCAACAGAAATTTCCTTTAGACACACCTACAGCTTGGAAAGTCTGGAGATGTCTAGCCCCTAAAAGTATTTGGACAACATTATTGGTCTACCGATTTAACTGTACTGGAAACGACTCAATAAGAACAAAGATAAACTGAATTGAGATGAATCAGTCTTCCATAGAGTTGTTTACTGTTGAAACAGTTCAGTTATAATTCTAACTGAATTTATTGATTCCTAAAGGAAGAATTTAGTAACACTGACGGAGTTTTTTTTCCTGTTCATTACTGTAAAACTGCTTTGAAGCATTATAAATAAAAGTGACTATCACTATCAACCAGGGGTGCATTGCCCAAAAGCAACTATGGTCGCAAGTTCCGTCGTTACCAATAGAGTTCAATGGAACGAACCACCATAGTTAGCTAACGATGCTTTTGGGAAACGCACCCCTGATCTGCATTTCAGCTGTGAATTGTGTGTTACAGCAAAACACATATTGTGTAGCGTCATGCTGTGAACAGGACTGAAACAACAGCAGCGAGCAGTTCCCTGTAGCAGACAGACACTGCCGTAAGAAACTCTCTGGCAGTGTAGTGTCTGGCTGCAGTCTTTTAACCAGGCTTATCCCTCTCTCTCTGGAGGACCAAGAGCCAACATGGATGCCCAGCACACTCCCACTGACACAAAATGGCAGTGCAAAGATCAGTGGTGTTATCAGGCCAGGACACAGACAGGACCGCAGGGGAGCTTTATCGTTAGAGTTCATAATGGAGGCCGACGAGAGAAGGTGAGGCTATTTTGAGCAGCCTCAGACTCTGTGTATGTGTTTCAAGAGTGCTAAATAATCCATTTATACTTCAAAAACAACACATCTGGGAGATACAGCTACAGTAAACAGATGCGGCTTAATAGTATCACCCAGGCTTGATAAATTACATTTCCACATCTGAGACCGAAAATAAAGACAACGCAATTCAAACACAAAACCGGGTAAAGGACAGCACTAGGACAGTTAATACTCCATTCTCCCGCTTGCTCTTTGTCCTTTATACACTCTCTGGTGGAGAGGCATCATTTTCTTGACATTTTGCACAGGTCTCCTGCTCTCAGGCCCCTGCACACGCACCCGGGTGAACCCTTACAACGCAGGGATGTCATTTTAGCTCTGTGCTCCTCACAGGCACAGTGTCCACCTGTTTCTGACACATACTTATGCTGTCAATCAAAAGCACCTACTTTGGGTTTTATGCCATAACTTTCACTATGCTGTGTGTGGGTGAGTATAATTGACGTATTTGTATGTTTTATTTATTATTATAGACACATATAATAAGTTAAATATATGTCAATAAAAAAATGAATCTATAAATATTAGCCTATTGTGTAAACTATTGTGTAATAATCTGATTTTCACCACAGTGCTTGTTTGCAATCTCTCTTCTTGCAGTTAAACAGCTCTTTACCCACACATCTCCCTGGGGGAATATCACTTATCCTCAGTCTCTTTGCAATGAAAACAACACATGCAGAAGCAACAGCACAGAAAGAGTACAGCAAAATTATCTCCTTTTTAGGCATGCTGACAGACAAACACATTAGTGTTAGGATGTAATGCTCGGGGACGGGATGAAAGGTCAGTTGTGTGGACTGACACAAGTTGACAACTGGCCAGCAACTCCAGTAATATCCTACATGCCATGGGTGGAAGTGGACGACACCTTAACACGGGCACAATGCCACATTTACACCCATTACAGCAAGACCAAGCCCAAACTGTTAGAAGAATAACACCTCAGTGACTCTGTGTGTGTTTGATAGACTCAACGTGCTTTAACACACACACACGTGCATGCAATAAAACTCTAGCGTCCAACCACAGTTAACAAGTGGATTAGCGAGAAAAGTTCATAAAACGAATCCATTTTGCTCCAGGAGCGACCCTGTTTGCCATCATGAACCAGAGTCACCAAGTCTTGACTCCTGCTCACCGAAACCTCAAACCTTACGTCAAAATGACCAGTTTCCAGCGCAATCTTCAAACGCGATATCAAGTCGCCAAGTATCACATGCATGCTCTAAAACAGCTAATTACCAGTTGACGTTTTCTTTACCTCTTATTTGGACTTGCTGGAGCTCATACTGAGCAGTTGCACTGTAGTACAGTACGCGCTAATGATGCTAATTAGCCCAGAGCTAAAATGCTAAAACGCTAGTCTCAACCGAATGAGGTTTCCATGCTAACCAGCCGCTAGCACGTTAGCCAGTTAGATGCTACTTTTACAATTAGTTTTGACAGCACAAGCTAGGCGGCTAACTAGCCAAGAAACCAACACGCTAAAAGCTAAAATGCTAACATGCCTGTGAGCCGATACCGAGCTAAATTAGCAGATTAGCTAGAATGCCGTCCAGCTAATCCGACCGCAGCCTGCTAACCTCATACTGTAACTCGCAACCCAAGTGGGTCGAGTGCTTCGAACCTGCTTCTAACTCCGCTGGCGGAACCTTCCAGCAAAGCCCTTCTACTATCCGAAGCGAGAAACATATGGGAATAAAACAAGCAGACTTTACCTTCTTTGGCTGGTGCGAGCGGCGCACTATGAGTGAGTGAGGACGCCGCTGCCGCTGCCGCTGGAGCTAAGATGGCGCCTCCTCCAAACTTCCACTCTTACTTTGCGCACTCATCCAGCCACTTTAGAGAACCAGAGAGCAAAAGATCAATCAGCGGTCCACGCAAACGACATCAGAAAAAAAGTGTGAGGTTAAGTAATGATGATTTAGTTTTTCATCGGGGGAGGAGGGGTTGTCAACACTTGGGACAGACACACAAACCTTCATCGCCCTCTGCAGTGCGTCCAGAAGCGCCTGCTGCTGCTGCTGAAGAGGATAAAGATGAAATCAAGACATGAAGAGGCTCTCTACAAACACTATCGCGATACTTGACACTCGTCCCATGAAAATTAGATGGTGGGAGAGACTTCGGGGGCCACTCAGAAATTACTTTCCCTTCAATCTAAACATCATTTACATCACACACACACACACACACTCTCTCTCTCTCTCACACACACTCACTCACTCACTCACTCACTCTCTCTCTCTC
>NW_015554266.1:1445534-1448941 GCF_001515605.1 Sinocyclocheilus anshuiensis | reverse complement strand
CCCACCCTCACACACTCACTCTCTCTCTCTCTCACACACACACACACACACACTCACTCACTCACTCACGGTTATGCCTATAACATACAATGACAAAGACAATTTCTTTAATAAAAATTAATTCCTATGCGATCTCATGCAATGTAATTTACAAATACAATGACTCATAATGTGCATAAGATACACATCTTATAATTATTATGACTGTGGAGTATATTTGTGAAATAAATGTCAAATAAACATTTTTTTTAAACAAATGTATTTCTTGGAAACTCAACTTGCCACTGCAAACATGTAAAACATAACAAATAAAAACATAAATATACCACATCGCAAACCATTCAATAAAAGCTTGAGCAAATACATGTTTGAAGAACAAGCATCATAAAATATTTTGTGACACTATCAAGTTGCAAGGATCGAACTGGCCTTTCTGAGATGATGGACAGTTTGCATATTTTGTTCTAATAAATACTAAAACAGTATAGCAGTACACAAATAATCTTCAGAAAACAAACAAACAGCTTTTTAGTGATGAAATAATATTATTAGTGAACGATTAATCACATCCAAAATAAAAGTGTTTGTTTACATAATGTATGTGTGTGTACTGTGTATATTTCTTATGTGTATATAAATACACACACATACAGTATATATTTTGAAAATATTTGCATGTATATATTTATATTCATATAATTTATATTTTATATAAATATATTTAATATATAAACAATATATATGCATTTGTGCATATTTATATATACACATATAATAAATATACACAAGTGCACACACATACATTATGTAAACATTTTATTTTGGATGCGATTAATTGCGATTGCCCAGCACTAAATATTATGCATGTTTCTTTAATTAAACGCTAAAGTGTCTTTTAGAAGAACTACTGTTAACTTTCAAGGCTCCAATAATGTTAATTCACTCGACTACGTAATAATGCAATACAAGACAACGCATTCATTACAATTTATTGAAACCTAACAAAGGCAAATAGTGGCACATGTGAAGTTAAAAGAAACATACAAATGGAGTTCTTGACGTTTCTGTAATGTTATATCTCCATCATTTGCTATACTTGAAGTCTATCACATAAAATCTTGATAGGACTTTGTGTTCAAGTTAAGGCCTTTAGCCCAGTTCTTTTGAGAGCTCAGTCTGAAATCAGACAAGGCTTCCTGTATTTGCTTTGCGTCCACACTCTGTGCATCACCACCTTCTTTCCTCGGTTTACCTGCAGTCTCCTGTCTTCCAGATTCTGAAGCTCCTCCAGACCAGCATTAGAAAACAAATGATGAACCTCATCTGTAAAGAGATCAGGATGTTCAGCATGAATAGTAGGTGTTTATACGAGCCAAAAACGGGATGGAATTCAAAAATAATATGGAAGGAATTTAACAACAACATCTACAAATCGGCTGAAACAGTTTTACCTTTTGTGAAGAAATACACACAGGTTCCATCCTGGCGCGTATAGAAGTTCTCAGACAAACACTGGCCTGTAGGAAGTGGCCATGCATGGTTATACAAGAGTAGATCAATCAACTTTCAATAGAACACAATAATACAATATTAGGACCGTCATGAGATTAAAAGAAAAATAACTAATCTGGTGTTTTCACTTTAACACATTCAGTTCATTTTTAAGGAAAGAAAACAAAATAATGTCATATGTGACCCTGGACCATACTGGACCAGTCATAAGGGTCAGTTTTTCAAAACTGAAATTTATACATCATCTGAAAGCGGAATAAATAAGCTTTCCATTGACGTATGGTTTGTTTGGATAGGAGGACAATATTTGGCCGAGATACAACTATTTGAAAATCTGGAATCTGAGGGTGCAAAAAAATCTAAATACTGAGAAAATCGCCTTTAAAGTTGTCCAAATGAAGTTCTTAGCAATGCATATTACTAATCAAAAATTAAGTTTTGATATATTTACGGTAGGAAATTTACTAAATATCTCCATGGAACATGATCTTTACTTAATATCCTAATGATTTTTGGTATAAAAGAAAAATCGATAATTTTGACCCATACAATGTATTTTTGGCTATTGCTGCAAATATACCCCAACAACTTAAGACTGCTTTTGTGCTCCAGGGTCACATATATTGATGGTGTTGTATACTGTATTGACTGAATCACTGTAATAATGAACTTTGTAATAATAATAATGATAAATGAAACCCAGTGTGAGTTAATCAAACATGTCTCTGTGTAGTTGAAGAGGTACAAGAGACAAAATGTTAACGTGAGAGAAAAAAAAGTGTACTGTGCACTTATACCATGTAATTTGTTTAACATGCATTTTCAATGGAATACACAAAAAAAGGGTCTCTGTATCTAGGTTTTCACAGCTGACACATGACTAATTAAGTGAAAAGACTGACTCAGAGTTTAATGGATCGAGAGACGGTCACCTTTTTTAAATCTAAGCTGTGCCAGATCATATCTGCCATAGTCTCTGAACAGCACAATTCCTCCCTGCTTCAGGAATCCAGCCAAAGCCCTCACTGCATCTTGAGCTCTGCTGAAGGAAACCAGAAGGCTTAGAGCTGTTTTAAGAAGATTCATCTTTTATTGATAACAGAGATGCTATACAGCTAGTGGCATCAGATGAGTTTGAATATAACAACAATTTCTCCATATTGTTTGAATGGGCTCATCTCTGTGATACATTTTTGGATCTTGACAGCCTGAGTTGCTATTGTGTGGAAAAGATAAGCCTGCATATGAGTTCGAAATAAAATGAGGGTGAATAAAATGATGACAGAATGTTCAATTTTGGATCTCTTTTAAAGGTTTCTAAATATAACGAAATCGATTTTAGTGTCTAAAAATAGAATTAAGGTGCAATTATAGTTTGCTATTAAAGTGAATTCACTCTAACACATCTATAAAGATCTGTGTTATTTTAGCATATCTGACATACTATTAAAGCAATAAGCTCCAAGAAGCCGTGGTTTACAGTGAATTTATAACAGCTAAGGGGGTTTTAGGCACAACAGAGCAAATAAAGTGTAATTATATTAATACAAACAGTATTCTTCCACCAAACAGCTGGTGGACAGCTTCGAATGTGGCTCAGCCAATCAGAATCAAGGACCGGAACGCTTTGTTTTATAATAATCTTTTTGAATGCCTTTTTATTTTTAGATCTTGTTTTCATGATAGTTTTAGTTAAAATTTTAGTCATTTTATTGTGTTTTTTTAATCTATATATAGATTTATAGTTACATAGTTTATTAATTTTATTGAAGTTTTAGCTTTAGTTATTTTTGCATATCAAGTTAAAGTAAACAGATTTTATGTATCTATCTCTCTCTCTCTCTCTCTATATATATATATATATATATATATACATATATACATATATATATATA
>NW_015554266.1:1443747-1445462 GCF_001515605.1 Sinocyclocheilus anshuiensis | reverse complement strand
TAATGTCAGATATGTTCCCTGAAATTACTGTAAGGCTTCATTCATAAGCTATCACCAAGTAAACTTGATCCAGATTCTTCAGCCCATGGTAACTAATAAGTGCACTGTATAAATAACTCAAACAAGGACTCCAGATTCAGTATTGAACATTTGAAGGACTGTATAAAACTTTATGATTTATCTGTGAATCTGATGAGGAAACAACAATAGCTCAAAACATCTCAGAGTAAGAAGAGAGGCTAGAGACACTGGTCTGGGGTAACTGTGAGTACAAGTGCAGACAATCTGAGCTTATTCAAGGGCTTCACATTTGCACTTACTTCACATGGAACAAATCATAAATACTCCAGAGCTCTGGCAAAGTATGTAAACTGACCATCTCAAACACTCAATTTTCCATAACACTGCTAAAGAGCTGTCAAGATCATGTTTATGTTTGAAGATTTCTTACATAACTTCTGAAGCTACAATGTTGGTCCTGATATAACAATCATGTCCAAATTACATCCATTGAATCCAAGAGAAATGAGTCTAAGAATGAACTTCATCATGTTTTAACATAAACCTATGGACTGGCCTGATGTTAAGTTTGTATAATCACACTTCTAAATATTAAAACATAAAAGTAGTGTAATGATCAAATAAAAACATGCTTATGATTATTTAATGTATATTTTAAAGCACATGTTGCCATAGGTAAATTTGACTGAAGGACACAACAGCAGGGTAAAGTGGGAATGGCTGCTGTAAGCGAGGACACTGGTCAAATAAACAGACTCTAATGTCAGGTGCATGCTGGGCAAGTGTGTTACAGTGTTCACATAATGAATGTGTTACCGTGCTGGGTGGATGGCAGAGAGCACAAAGACCACCAGAATAATGTCCAGACTCTCGGGTGGGAAGGGAAATGGGGACGCCGTGTCACAAATGTCCCGCACAAATGCGTGACACACTGCAGGGTCATAGTCTGGGTGCTCCTGCAAGGGGAAAACATACACAACTGTCCTCAAATGACTGCCGTTTTTGAGAAGCATTTTAGATTTTGCCTTCATGGAATTACACTGCAAACATTTTATCATACTAATACAACTAACAAATGGTACGAGTTCCATTTATTTTAATACGAAAGCTGTTGACACTTTAATTACATAAATACATGGGAATGATATTGCTTTAATTACATTTTAAATACACTAAATAAAATTACTTATATATTTTTTTTATTTTACTTAAAAAGCATAGAAATTAAGCATATGAAGAATTGTATTCAAATTATAACTAGCATAAATTAAATTCAGTACTACCATTAAATATAGAGTGGTACTTCAAATACTGTATATACTCAATTACATATTTTTAAGCAGAGACATGCTGTTTAATAACTTGTATTATCAATAAATAAATACACATTAAACTACTTAGTTATCTTAGGTCGTTTAAGCTTATATGGCTGCATATAATTCATAAAAAATACAGTAAAGCAGTAATATTGTGATATATTATTACAATAAAAATAGCCGTTTTATTTATATATATATATATATATATATATATATAATTATAATTTTTATTATTTTTTTAAAGAGTACTTTATTCTATATATGCACACATTTTTTATTATAAATGTCTTTACTGTCACATATGAGCAATTTAAAGCGTCCTTGCTCAATTAATTTCTTAAAAAAAAAGTGAAAAAAAAAAAAAAAAAGCCTAAA
>NW_015554266.1:1440158-1443550 GCF_001515605.1 Sinocyclocheilus anshuiensis | reverse complement strand
AAAAAAAAAAAAAAAAAAAAAAAAAAAAAAAGCCTAAACTTTGGAACGGTAGTGTACATTAAAAGATTTATACGAGACTTGTTATCCAGAATATCAGAGAGACTCTGGGTGGGCTCTTTTGACTTGGACCAACACTCAAGCAACATGGTTGACTTTTACACAGGCAAACTCAATTTTCTTCACAAAATGTAAAAAATAAATAAATAAATAAATATGTGTTCATGAGAACAGTTTTTAAAGTGTTTTTACTCAAACTCAAGCATATACTGATGGAATAGAAATGCCGCTGTCGGCACGCTGTGGATGTCACTTCCCCCACTATTCAATATGTTCTGCTGTTGGCATTTGATGAAGGTCTCTGCATAACAAAAAGCATCAAGCACCAGGAGACAGAGTCAAACTCCCACACGACTGATCAGCCGTCATTAATATGAATGGAGAACAGGATATGTTGCCCTCCCCGTCTTCATCCATTCTCAAAGGCTTTGGCTAATGTAAATCTGGGATGTGTGTGGGCTCTGTTTGATGTAAAGGTGCACTGAGGAGCAGAGACATGTGACTCATTTACCTGGATGAGCTCAATCGCTTGAGATGAGAAGTCACAGCAGTACAGAAACGCCTTACTGCCCCTAGAAATACACAAATGCACCTGCTTACATGCTACTCCCAATAACTGTTTCTATCACAACTTTTTTGATTTTCATCTCCTTAACTGAAAATGTTATATGTGTGGCATAAACAAAAACGGTGTCCGTCTTCATTTCTGGCTGCAAAGCCACAAAATGTGATTATTTTAAAGGGGGTGATTATGTTCTATACCCACTGTACAATCAGCCTCCTCTTTGTGTCCTGATCACCATGATAGAATCTATTTTGCGAATCATAATGATCGTTACTGACCGTATCAATATCCTACTTATTACACAAATATTTACCAAATACATAATGACACTGATATTAAAAAAAATGATGAGTTTAAATTATGTTATTACACAAGAAGAACGTGAATAACAACTTACATACTGAAGATATAGTTCTGCACATAAAGCTATCAAATGGTTTCAGAAGACTTGAGCATGAGATCTACACTAGTCTTCAAAAGTTTTTTTGTTTTTTTTTTAAGAATTTTTTTTTTCAGCAGGGATGCATTAAATTGATCAAATAAGACAGTAAAAATATTTATAATGTTAAAAAAAGAATTATACTTCAAATAATTGCCGTTCTTTTGAAGTTTCTAAAAAAAAATGTCACAAAAATATTAAGCAGCACCACTGTTTTCAACATTAATGTTTGCTGAGCAGCAAATCAGCATATTATTATGATTTCTGAAGGATCATGTGACTCTGAAGACTGGAGTAATGATGCGGAAAATTCAGGAATACAATTGCATTTTAAAATATACTCAAATAGAAAATAGTTATTTTAAACTGTAATACAAGTTCACAATATTAACTTATTAGTCTATTTTGATCCCTTGGTAAGCAGGGATTTCTTTCAAAAATATTTTCCTCCATTTTCTTTACTGACCCCAAATGTCTGAATAGTGTATTTCATGGTGCTTTTTGCCCTTTGCTAGGGTAATTGACAGACAAACGTCTACATAATTTATCCTAGCAATAAAAATGAGATTTTTCTTCTGAGGAAATGAGGTTGTGTTTTCCTCACAGTGGAGCTGACGCTCTTACCTGATGGTGCTGATGATGGGAAACACACTGTTCCCTGCACCACAGCCCACCTGCATAAAACACACAAATCAAAATCAGTGCAAATCCCAAACCTAAATTATTTAACACACCACAAATGATTATATGTATATACATATATATGCAATAAATGAATAGTTCTGGCTGTAACACCTCTAGTATCCTGAAAGCAGCATGCTGTCCAGGGAATGTGTTCATATGACTGGTTAATGTACTGGAAGCGCAGGGCTGCTGCTTTTCTCTGTTCCCAGACTCGGAGCACGAGTCCACCCCACCGCCCTGCTCCTGCTCCTGCTCCTGCTCTGGGAGGCACAAGCCTGCGGTGTCTGGAGGGAGAAGCTCTGGGAATTCGGTGAAGAGCCAAGTTCGGTTTCTGAAGAACTTCCTCTGGTGCATCTCATAAAATCGGTCCCAATATTTATGAGCTTCTCTGTCATATTTGGCTGATGGGAGAGAAAACAACAAGGCATCAAACTAGAAAAACAAGCTGGCAACCATTAATAGGGGGCATGTTTTAACACATACAGTGTGTATAGAAAAGAATCACCCCCTTTAAAATAATCACATTTTGATTCTTTGCAGCCTGAATTTTTATTTTTATTTTTTCTGACATGTTGGTGTTATATCTTTCACTTGGATGTTATAAGTTGCACTGATTAAATACAGCTGGATAAAACAAAAACTGTGTCCGTCTTCATTTCAGGCTGTAAAGCAACAAAATGTGATTATTTTAAAGGGGGTGATTGTTTTCTATACACACTGTGTGTGAATGCTAGGATTTGACTTACATTGCTCTTCTACAGGAATCTTCTCTTTAGAGTTCTCCTCTGCTTTTTGCCGGGCTTTCTCTGTCTCCTCGTCTGTCCACTGCACATGATCCCTGGAGCACAGAATGAACATTAATTTCACTAACACTTCTTTTTCAGTACTTGTTATAACAACAGTAAACTGAATTTTCATTTTGCATTAAATCTGCCAGGCAATAAATGCAAACATTATTATTAAAAGATTATTTTCTAAATAAGGAGCAACAATTCTTAGTATTAATAGATTTGATTACCCAAATAAATTAAAGCTTAAATTTTCTTTTGAAGTTCTTGATTTTTGGTACATTTCTGGTTAATGCAACCCCAGGTTCCTCCCAAGCTTCTTTCCTCATCTCCCGGCACATCCTAATGTTTTTCAGTTTCAGGTTTATTTTATTCTTACTCGCTGGTAGTGATGTGTCTCTATGAGCCGGCTCCTTTAAGTGAACGATGGGAGTCGTGTCCTGTCTGAGAGCTGATTTCTTTCTTTCTTTCTTTCTGTTATACGGTAACTGTGTTCCATTTTGAGAGGGATTTGTTTGGAATGATTTTGATTAGTTCACTATAATGTTCTATAAATATGGCTGAATTATAAAAGCCAGAAGTGGTTCTAATGAAGAGTTGTTTAGGAGCCTGAAAGAGCCGGTTCTTATTGCTGAGCTGAGCCAAATGATCCGGCTCTGTAAAAAGAGACAAAGCTTCTTCTTTCTTTTTTTTTTTTTTTTAATTTCTGTAAAGCTGTGTTGGAACAATGTGTATTATAAAACGCAGAAGAAATTAATAAATTAATACAATTAATAAATGAACATTTTACCATGCAATTTCAATCAACTTATTTATTTATTTTTCCTGTCCACTTAAATAGTCCTGTGAGATAAATAAA
>NW_015554266.1:1420486-1439536 GCF_001515605.1 Sinocyclocheilus anshuiensis | reverse complement strand
GTAAGTCGCTTTGGATAAAAGCATCTGCTAAATGACTAAATGTAAGTGTATATAAATACAAACACATGCATGTACAGTATATATTTAAGAAAAACATGTTATGTTTATATATATATATATATATATATATATATAAAACGATTAATCGCCGACTATAGGATGGTGCAGAATTCACAAAGGTTTGGAGCAAGACTTCCAAGTCTCTCATCGCTTATGAAAGTGGACGGATATACTTTGATAATTACAGGTGTTGTTACAGCAGGTAAACTATATAATCTGATGTTATTCGTTTTAGACACTGGTAAACATTTTTAGAAATTGGTAACACTTTACAATAAGGTTTCATTTGTTAACATGAACTGACTATGAGCAATACTTCTACAGCATTTATTAATACATTTTAAGGTCAAAATTGTTATCTGTTAACACTAGTTAATGCACTGTGAACTCGCATGAACATTTTTATTAACTAACAGATATATTTAAAAAAATATATTGTTCATTGTTAGTTCATGTTAGTTAATGCATTAACTAAAGTTAACAAATGAGACCTTACCGTAAAGTGTTACCAGAAATTGTGTGTGATGCTACAATATGACATCTATTAATATGGGTCACATTTATTAAAAATCACAGCCTTTTGCCTGAGCCAGAACAGCTGTATGAGCTCCCCAAAGCCCCCAAAACGGAGAAGATTGAAGATGCATTATTATGCCAGTGTCCTCTAGTGAGTTTGATCAGCTGCTGCACATCATTCGTATTTGCCTATGCAAAATAAATGCCCCTTTTAACTTTGTGTAACTGATATTTTTGCAGGACAAAGTTCTGCCAAACGCTTCAGACCAGAAATCATGTCTGCTGGTCCTGACAGCTCATAACTGGTTATATCGGCTCTCAGCTGACACAGGAAAAACACTAGAGCGGGTCTACCTCTCCTCTCATTTCAAATTCAGGTTATCTATCTATCTATCTATCTATCTATCTATCTATCTATCTATCTATCTATCTATCTATCGTCTGTCTGTCATCTGTGTATCTATCTATTTATCTGTCTGTCTGTCTGTCTGTCTATCTATCTATCTATCTATCTGTCTGTCTGTCTGTCTGTCTGTCTGTCTGTCTGTCTATCTGCCTGTCTGTCTGTCTGTCTGTCTGTGTCTCTATCTATCTATCTATCTATCTATCTATCTATCTGTCTGTCTGTCTGTCTGTCAGTCTAGCTATCTGTCTGTCTGTCTATCTGTTTGTCTATCTATATGTCTGTCTTTCTGTCTGTCTGTCTGTCTATCTATCTGTCTGTCTATATGTCTATATGTCTGTCTGTTTGTCTATCTGTCTGTCTGTATATCTATCTATCTATCTATCTGTCTGTCTGTCTGTCTGTCTGTCTGTATATCTATCTATCTGTCTGTCTGTCTGTCTGTCTGTCTGTATATCTATCTATCTGTCTGTCTGTCTGTCTGTCTGTCTGTATATCTATCTATCTGTCTGTCTGTCTGTCTGTCTGTCTGTATATCTATCTATCTATCTATCTATCTGTCTGTCTGTCTGTCTGTCTAGTTTTAACTGTACTAACTAAAGTAAAGAATGAAGTAGTGGTAATAACTTAACAAGCTGCGTTTTGTGTCATGTTATAGTATAATTTTCGACAAAAGCAGTAATCTCATCAACATATCTGAAATGTCTTTTGACAAATTGTATGCTGCAATGTGTTTTTGCTGTACTAATGAGTTTGTTAACAGATCTTTAGGTTGGGACTCCTCACAGGAGACTTTACTGGGGCTCATATCTGCATTGTACTTGCCTCTCTCTCTCAGGCTGGTGTTAATAATAACATCCTCATGCATCATAAAAAAGTTTTTTTTTTTGTTGAAAGGTCATACATTTTTATAATTGATTTATCATATTTTAAAAATGTATTTAAATTTAGCTTCACTTATATCACAATGTTAATTTTGTTCAGAACAAGGTTTAGGTCTATTTTTTATTATTTGAAACGTTGGAGCATTTTCAAATGAATGAATCAGTATATGTGGGTTGTGTTATGTTCAGGTCTTTGGGAAGACTGCTGTGGACGTGTTGCTGTCACAGGGAGTGTTAGCTGTATCACACAGCTCGAAACACGTCAAACTTTACAGTTTTGAGTACATTGTTAATAAGGTAATGGAAACATTATTGTTTGTTATGATTGTTTGGTTTATTGACCCTGTTTCTTCTGTCATTATTCCATATGTGTTCTTTTTCACTTCAGTTTAGAATTGAGGAGTTGGCTCTGGGACAGCAGTGTGAGATGAAAGGAATTGTGGGAGAAGCTCCTTATGGCATTCCGGTCAACATTCACATTCATGGTGGGTGTCTGGTATCTTATAAATATATCTAAATAAATACCTTCTGTGTTTTATACTTCTCACTTGCACCCTACTGTACTGTATCCACATTGCACTATATTAATGTAGATTTAGATTGCACCTTGTAATGTATTCCATAGCTAACTTCATTGAGCTGGTCTTATACAGTATACATTGGCTATTTGCACTTCTGGTTAGATGCTAAATGCATTTCTTTGGCCCTGTACTTGTCTCTGCACAATGACGATAAAGTTGAATCTAATCCAATCTAATCTAGTAAGCGTAGACCAAATAACTTCCCAAAAACTATGCATCTTTGAACACTGGCAAAACATATGCGCATGATATACTTCGTAGTGTTTATACTTTTTAAAGGGAATCAATTGGATGGCTTTACTTATAATTGACTCTGTATGAAAAAATGAAAACAATTACACGACACGTATTACCTTTAAGTATCAGAAGACTTTGGAGAGTGCTTCTGAATGTATGTTTAGGCACTGCATAGATGGTGTGACATTTACAGAAAAAAAAATCATGTTAATGTTTTCATGTGAGTTGTCAACACGTCTCTCTACAGAGTGTCCTCCCGTATTGTTTGAGATGTCATACTTTGAGAATGGGGTTCAGATCGGAGGTCATCCCTGGCACTACATCTACACCCCCAACCACAAGAGGCACAGAGGAACCCATCACATCTGCTCTATCACAGACGGAGCACTGGTGAATACTCTCGTTCCTACAGATATTCTCAGGAAAATCAGTCCTGAAAAAAAAAAACAAAAAAGCCAAGCTGCGATATATTTAGACATGCACTGAGGTTAAAGTGTGTATGTTACCTACATGTTGCATTTTAGTTAAAATTATTATCATATTATTATCTCTTAGGCCGGGCAAGACAAACAGTATTAGGTTTATCTTACACAGCAAACTTATGAATGTTTTGAGTCTTTGGTACTAAAATAACCATTGGTTTTATGAACAAACATTTATTCGTTGATGGAACTGAATGTAGCGTCTGGACCAATCAACAACACAATTTTTCATTTGATTTAACAAATCAGTTATTCATTAGATTTGATGTTTCCTTCAGGCTGTAGATCTGCTGAATATCCAATGGCCCCATAGCTTCATGCTTTATTTATCTTCTCTTTACGGCCTAAGCTTTAATCCTGTTCCTATGCCAACTGTATGCGTGTGTGTGTGTGTATGTGTGTGTATGTGTATGTTAGACCAGTTTAAGTGTTTATGTAGTATGTTGGACTAGTTTAAGTGTTTATGTAGTATGTTAGACTAGTTTAAGTGTTTATGTAGTTAATAAAGCCTTACTTGTATCACACTTGACGTTGTTCATTGTTTGCTCATAACTGGAGTCACTTAATCATGCAGATTTATGCTACAAGCTCTTTGTAGAGTTGTACAGTAAGAAAGTTATTTCCCTTAACCAGGAAATTAACGTTCTTAGAATTGACAAGACAGTTGACACTGAGAGGTCAAGTAAATATCTACAGCGGATCTAAATATTGATAATTAATTATACCTAGTTATGATTAATTATTCATATTTCCCCATGAGCTGATTCGCTACATGAACTTGAAACACTTTTCTGTTTAGTTGTTTTATTTACTTGTAACTTTACTAATAAAGACTAGTTTGTGACCAATACTCTCTTGTTATCATTGTGAAACTAGTGGTGTTGCATAAGTTTACTGTGGTTAGTTACAAAATAGTGCTGGAATAAAAAAAAAAAGGAAAATAAAGAAGTCTCCCTCCCAAAACCTAGTAAGCTGCCTACCATCAGCATTATAAGTCTAAACTTAAACACAATGTGCCCACAAAATAGTAGGTGTTACTGGACATTATAAGCATCACATGTAGCATTTTGGGCATGGATAAGGTCCAAACCTAGTTTGCTTCCTACCTAGACTGCATTTTGGGTATGACAGGCATCATCCGAAGCTGCATTTTGACTCCCAGCAATGCTGCCCCGATAGGCAGCTTACTAGGGTTTAAGACAGCACCTCTTGTTTGGGCGAGAAAGTGCAAAAGGGACCCAACCCCCCGTCCGACGTGTCTTGTGTCGTTGCCCTGCTGTAGTCGCATGAGTTTACTGCAGACTGCGACGATGGAGAACTACAAGCAGTTTCTCGTTGTCTTCACTCTGGCTCTGGCGCTCGGGTTTGTGGCGATCGCGTTCGCTTTAACGTGGGTTTTACACTTCAGAGAGGGGCTCGCCTGGGACGGAGGAGCGGCTGAGTTTAACTGGCACCCGTTGTTGATGGTGATCGGCTTTATTTTTCTTCAGGGAGTCGGTAAGGAGTTTGAATATTTACACTCCAATCAGCAACCAGAGGTTTCGCATTCCTGAATCTTTGATCACACAGTACTACCAACAAAACTACAGTTACTCATAAAGCAGCCTAACCATTTTAGTTATGTAAATGTGAAGTTATGCTGCTTTTTCCCCAGAGAATTTGGTGTGATAGGGAAGGTCGTAATTCAACTTTTAGATTTCGACAAATGGAAATTGCGTTATGTTTGCTCGGCTTCTCGTAATATTATGTTGTGAAAAAATGAAGCGAAATTCATTCGACTTTTCGGACAAAATTTGAGAGAAAGATGGTGGCTGTGCATCGAACTTTTACATTTCCTCTTTTAACTCATCCCAGCTAACAAAAATATGTAGAACGTTGCGCTAACGTTCTCATTAAGTTATGAAAACGTTATATCTAGACGTTCGCTGAACGTTCAGAACGCGTTTTATTTTTTTTGTTACTGCGAACGTTCGAAAAATAAAAAACATTCAGGGACGTTCCATTTTATAATTTGCAAACATTATGGAAAGGTTACTTTCTGAAACAAATGTAGTGGATCTCAACTTCAGTCCCACTGCTCTGCACGTTTTATGTCCTTATTTAACGCACCCGATTCATTTCATCAGCTCGTTAATAGACAGATCCATGAACTGAACTGAGAGTCAATAAAGTGAGATATACATAATGAACAGAGCAGTGCGAAATGAGCAGAGAACCACTGCGTTAGAGGAACGTGCAGCTGAAACAATTAAAGGGGTCATATGATGCGATTTCAATTTTTCCTTTCTCTTTGGAGTGTTACAAGCTCTTGGTGCATAAAGAAGATCTGTAAAGTTGCAAAGACTAAAGTCTCAAATCCAAAGAGATATTCTTTATAAAAGATAAGAGTCAACCACGCCTACATAACCATGTCTACCTCACTATGTGGGAAGATTTGCATAACGCCGCCCAAATGTTCACGCAAAGAAAGAAGGCGTAACTTTTATTTTCGCTGTAGTATTGTTGTTGCCGCCGCCATGTCGTGAAGGTAGACTACAATGCCGGCTGTTCTGACTCACAGACTGTAAGTTTTCATATTTAATGAATTTGCCACTGACGATTCAAACGCGCGTTTTGAGCAGTGTATAGTAGCGCTTGTTGTTTGTCGTTTTTTGGATCACAAATGCAGACATGGTTTTATGTTTACGCGGCGTGAAAAAATACAGTATAAGTCATTATAATCCGTAATTATGTCCCCACTGGATGCAACAAATGCCTCGTTTATAATGGGTTTTTTAATGTTTTTGTCTCGTCGCTCCATCACAGTATGGTAAGGAGCGTAACATTTCCGTCACACGCTTGAGGCATTCGGCCAATCACAACGCACTGGATAGCTGGCCAATCACAGCACACCTCGCTTTTCAGACCGATGAGCTTTGTAAAAATCGACGCGTTTCAGAAAGGCGGGGCATAGAGGAGAAACAATAATGTACAGTATGTGGAAAATAGTGTTTTTTGAACCTTAAACCGCATAAACATTTCATTACACCAAATACACAAAATAATGTTCTTTTTAGCAGCATCATATGACCCCTTTAAAAAAAAATGCGCTCCTTGAATGATGTATAACGTTTCGAGAACATTATTAAAGACCAAATAACCTTGAACAACGTTTTACTATTGTTACTGGATAAACGTTTGTTTATATCTTGCAAGAATGTTGGACAAAGTTCTGAGAACGTTTCCTTTTAGCTGGAATGTATTTAAAATATGTATTTATAAAAATGCCCATGATTTTGGGAATCATCGCTCTACAAATATGTTAAAATGTTTTATTTCACACTGCTGTATTGAGTCGAGATTGCATTGTTAAAAAAAAAATAAAACAGATTTTCTTCTTCAGCAATTGTAGTGTACAGGCTGCCATGGACCTGGAGGTGCAGCAAGCAGATGATGAAGCTTATCCACGCAGGGCTGAACGTTCTCGCCTTCATCTTGGCTGTCATTTCTGTGGTGGCTGTGTTTGATTTCCACAATGCAAAGAACATTCCCAATATGTACAGCCTGCACAGCTGGATTGGCCTGGCTACTGTCATACTCTACCCAGCACAGGTTTGCTTTCACAGACACACTGCTACATCTACCACTTCAACCCTCCTACACTTTTGCCACATTCAGTCCACTTACATCAAAAACAGTAGTACTTACACAATTTAATTTAGACCATTTCCACCCTCTTTCTGACTAGTAAAATGTAATAATACATGCTGTTTTTGCTACAGTGTCTTTGAGATTTCAATACAGTATTTAAATGATATCTGTCATCTACCCTAAACACTACTAGTCAAAAGATTGGAATAATTAAGAATGTATTTGATCTTTTTGAAAGAAGTCATTTATGTTCACCAAGGCTGCATTTTTTTTTCAACAATTTTTAACTTTTTTTTTTTTTTACAAAAACAGTAATATTGCGAAATATTATTACAAGTTAAGCAACAGTTTCCTATTTGAATATATTTAAAAATGTCATTTAATATCATTTTTAAATGAAACCATGGCATTCTGTGATGGCAATACTGAAATTTAGCAGCCGTTACTCTAGTCTTCAGCATCGCATGTAGAAACCATTGTAATACGCTGATTTGCTGCTCAGTTATTATCAATTACTATTAGTGGTCAGTTATCAATAATCGTTCTTCTTATCAATGTTGAAAAGTCAAGTTAAGTCAAGTGACCTTTATTTATATAGCGATTTATACAATTCATATTGTGTCAAAGCAGCTTTACAGTGTCAAACAGGAAAAACGTGTGCTGATAATGCAAGAGGACAATAGAAAAGTTTTTCAGTTCATTGATAATTCACTGATGCCTCTCTTGCAATAGTGTCTGTGCAGTCAAGTTAACAATGTTGCCAGAAATTAAGCGTCCCCAACTAAACATCCAGAGGCGACAGTGGCAAGGAACCAAAACTTCACCAGTGACAGAAATGGAGAAAAAAAAACCTTGGGAGAAACCAGGCTCAGTCAGGGGGCCAGTTCTCCTCTGGCCAGATGAAACCAGCATGGTGTGGTTTAATTCCAGGCTGGAGCACACGTCAGATTGAGCAGAGGACTCGTCTGGTTCCCGTGGTCTTGTGCCGATGGCCGACGAGGTGATGCTTCGCGTCGTGCCTAACAACGCCCCTTAGCTGTTATAAATTCACTGTAAACCACAGCTTCTTGGGACTTATTGCATTATTTTAAGGGCTGTCTCAATCTTGAAATCCTTCCAGTGCACTGAAACGTTCGCTCCCTGAAAAATCCCACAATGCTCCGCAAAAACTATGGAGCATCGGTGCTCACTATGTTCCCTTACCGGAAATTATGTCACATTTCTGAAGTGCTAAACATAAACCACACGAGCCAACTCGATAAATATAATGACACGCAATAGAAGATTTGAAAAGACGAGTTGTTTTTTTTAGTATATTTCAACATAAACACACATCGCTAGACAGGTAATGAACACATTTAGTTAACAATTATTATTCATATTCAGCTGAAATGTAAGAACATGTAAAAGAACAATGCGTTTAAAGAGAATAAAAAATAATATCAAAAAGAGATTGATCCTGCCTGCTGTTGATTAAATCCAGCGGTGACGTTCTACAGTGTTGTCCGTTGATGTTGTACGTAGTCATGTCACCGGATCAAAAAGAGATTGGTCCTCCCTGTTGTTGATTAATTCCAGCAATGATGTTCTACAATGTTGCCCATTGACGTTGTACGTAGTCATGTCACCGGAAATTGAGTAATCACTGTCCCAATGTGCAGTGAGCCAGGGAACTTACCAGTGACCAAATTCGTGTACACGATACACTGATTCACGAGCTCGGAAGCTAGGGAGCTGACCGATGGTCTCCGCTGGCATTCAGGGCTGTAGAGGTCGTCTCTTCACAGGAAAACGTCTTTTATCAGGAAAACAGTTTTTGCTACATTAAAATCTTTGAGACCATGATACATTTTTATTTTTTCAGGATTCTTGGATGAATAGAAAGTTCAATGAACAGCATTTATTTGAAAAAAAAAAAGAAAATCTTTTATCACATTAAATAAATGTCTTTACTGTCACTTTAAATCAGTTGAATATGTCCTTGTTCAATAAAAGTATTATTATAATTTTTTAAATCTTGTTTCTTGAGCAGCATATTAGAACATATAAAAATGTTTTAAAAACTGGTAATTATTCCAAACTTTTGACCAGTAGTGTGTGTGTGTGTGTGTGTGTGTGTGTGTGTGTGTGTGTTTTATTATTATATATTATTTTTTTATAAAAATTTTGTAATGTTTATGTTAGAGCCCTCTCAGGTGTGATGTGTTCTTCGCTCTTATTATTTATTAGATAGTTATGGGCATTGCCGTCTATCTGATACCTGCAACTCCAGTGTACGTGCGTGCTGCTCTTATGCCTGTACACATCTACAGCGGCCTGTTCATCTTCACCAGTGTTATAGCCACAGCTCTCATGGGCATCACAGAGAAACTCATATTTGGCCTGTAAGTACAGCTTCAGACAACACAAACCATACAAATGCATTGAGTCCTGGATCCGTACATGACATGTAATCAGTTTCTGTGCTCTTTAAAAGCCAAAGCAAATTTGTACTTGGTAAAGGTGTTTCTTAGTGTTGTTTGTAATGTCTTACAGGAAGAGCCCTGCTTATAAAGAATCTCCACCGGAAGCTGTTTTGGTAAATGTTCTTGGGCTGCTCATTGCTGCATTTGGTGGTCTTGTTCTCTGGATTGCTACTCGCCCCTCTTGGAAGAGGCCGAGAGAAGAAATCACACAAGGCGTGAGCAATAACAGCTCAAGCCCAGAGGGCATCAAAGTGGGCACTGCCATGACCTCAAGAACCGAGCAGGAATCCAGCCTCGAGACACGCAGACGCAACGGAAAAGCAGAAGAGTCTAGAAGAGTCTAAACAAAGAGTTTTGAAACAAGTTTGTGGATTTTAGTTCATTTAATCTCAAAGAAAACAGAAGTGTCATTCCAAACATTTTTTATTTTTATTTTAAAAGTTATTCAGAAAAAAATTCTAGGTATTGCTTTAAAGGGATAGTTCACCCAAAAATGAAAATTCTGTCATTCTGTCCTTACTACCTTTCCTTGAACGTGTCAGTTGTGTTGCTGTCTATGCAGGGTCAGAAAGCTCTCAGATTTCATAAAACATATCTTAATTTGTGTTCTGAAGATGAACGAAGGTTTTACGGGTTTGGAATGATATGAGGGTGCGTAATTAATGAAAGAATTTTCATTTTTGGGTGAACTAACCCTTTAATATCAATGCTGAAATTCCTACTGTCATATTTGAAGGGCATTTTAAACTGACAGCTGTGTTTGCGCTGTATTATCTCTTTGCTGTCATTAAGAACATATGCGTGTACCGTCCCTCCCTGCTGCTTTTAAAGATCTGTCTTTTTTTTTTTTAGATATTTTAAAGTATTTGCACTATTACAACATTTAACACACTAATGTATACATTAAAGCTCAGTTACATTATACTGCATTATTACAGTCATAAAGTGTTTATATCACTCCTGATTAGCCAGTTTGTTCATTTTAAACATGATATTGTAATTTAAATGTTTTCAGCTTTGTTACAATAGAAATATGCTATCGTTAGGGACATAAAAACAAGTAAAACTTACTATAACATTTTGTATATCTGTTGGAACATATCAAAACCAAGATTTGAATTGTATTTTATATTACCAAAATTATTTATCATTTGATGGATGATTTTTGTATGAAATGCTCAAAATCATTAAATATTTTAGCATATTTGTGGACCTTTTTTTTCTTCTGAAATAACAGGGTGAGGATAACTTCATACAATGAACCAATGTGTTTTGTACCTTATTTAGAATGCCAAAAGCATGGCTGGATGATTGAAGTAAATATAAAAAAAAAAAAAACATGCATACATTTTATTATCTGTTGTATGGATAATATGTCTGGTTTGTCCAGTGTCCATATTGCCCAGACTGCTATGTACATGATATAATAGTTTTTCCTTGTAGTACAGTAAGGCAATAAGCAATAAAAAGCTTATTAATCATTGACAAACAATATATGGCATTTGCAAGTTTTGTTTCCTAAAGTACAGTGACAGTGGATTGTAAAAAATAATATCACGTTACAGTGTGAGGAACCTCTGCAAACAATTTCAGACCTTCTTGCAAACCAGTCTGATCGATTATTTATTCGCGAATTTGGTATGGCTTTTTGTTAAGGAGAAAACGCGACATTGTTGAAATTTTACAGTAAAATTACTGTAAACTATCAGGGACACAGTGGTATGCTGCTCGTGCTCTGCATAAGTACAATAATACAACAAAATTAAATTAACCAATAAGGAGGGGAAAAAACGGACATCTACAACAAATTATATTTTTATTGTGTTTTGTTGTTGTCGTTTCTGTGCTTTTTCCCGCCATTTTGACCACGGTTTCTGAAGCTTGTTTAAATATCGAACTATTAAAAGTGTGGGTGACTGCCGAACTAACAAACTGACTAACGAACTAAATAAATAACATTTCTCCATTTACACTGTTACCAATGTGCAACCGAGAAATAAACATTAAACTCGTTCTGTACCTGGTCATGTCCAAGAAGCATCTGATTCATTGCAGAAGAGGGCGAGAATAGAACGTTTGAGACGGAAGCTTTATTATCACGCATTGCGTTACAACAGTCAACAGCTGTAAAAGAGCGGGAGAAACAGCATACAGGTGTAGTGTGTGATCAGGAGTAAGGTAAGTCACATATCCAGTATGATTATTAAAGTACCTTTACCTGATGGAAAACAAGCGGGTCTAGTTGTCACACTTTACGCCAGTAAATATTTACAATGGCCTTATTTTTAAGTCATTCTGATTATACTGACTACAAAAATATTCACATTTCCAATATTATTGCCCTAAAAACAAAAACAGTTGCCACACTATATGGGTTAAATTGTCATAAAGGGAACTAATTAGCAGACTAATAATTTCTTTAAAAAATTTTCATTCTAAATTATTATCTTTTTGTCTTTCTAGAAAATGGTTAGTGACAACGTTCATTGTGATACAATGAGTCAAAAAGGAGAAGAAGAAAAAGATAAAAGTGGGGAACGCTTGTGCCATCATCTCCAGTTGTGGTCTCAGCCACTACACCTGCTGAAGGGGCCAAATTGTCGTCCCCTACCTCTTCCTCCTCCTGGAAATGCAAATTTCCATCTTTGCGCCAGGTTTTCCACAGAATGCTATCTGTGATTCTACCATGTGTGTCATCGTCCTCATCTGATGGGTCTTCCTTACCCGCAGTCAGCGGATCCTCTGATCCAGAGGTCGATCTGCAGACTGCGACCCACGAGAAAGAAGCAAACAGAGGTTAGAGAATGTTTGAAGGTCATCCAGCTTTCCTAGTGTACATTAAAGTTGTAATTTGCACAACAGAACGGTATTATTATCTATTCACAGACATCACTGGAGAGCAGAGCTCCCCCTCCAGCACTGAGGATATTTCTCATCTGCAGAAAGTAGACCCTCAGATCTGGAGTCCAGCGGAGGCTACACCTCTACCAGCGCTGATGTTTCCTCCTCTGAAGAGAGTGGGAAGATTGATGTGCTGGCTGAACTTCAGGCCACAGCAGTTCGTGAAGGGTAGAGAAGTTAAAGGGGTCATATGATGCGATTTCAATTTTTCCTCATTTCAGAAAGGCGGGGCATAGAGGAGAAACAATAATGTACAGTATGTGGAAAATAATGTGTTTTTTTAACCTTAAACCTCATAAACACATTTCATTACACCAAATACACAAAATAATGTTCTTTTTAGCAGCATCATATGACCCCTTTAATTAAAACTGTTAATGTGTTAATCAATAACTATATAATGAATTAGCCTAATATGCTATGTACTGTATAATACAGTAATTAATTCAAACTAATTTTTAATCTCTTCACAGATGCAGCTGGCGATCAAACCATCTCTGATGTGGATCTTGACTGGTGGATGATGGGAATGAATGTTGCGTGTTCATGTAATTGCAGAGTACTTACTGTAATCAGAACCCCACATGGACAAACACAATATAAAGCGTTGCAGTGATGAGGTTTTTATGAAGGCCATCCTGGATGTTAGCATCACCCAGCTCCATTTGACCAAAACCTTACATATTTTGTTCAAAATGATAATCTTGTTTTCCCATTGTTTTCCCATCCTCAGTGTGCTAGCCAGTATGTTGTTCCAACAGCATTGCCAACCAACCTCAAGCACTTGGGGTAAATGTCACACAACTAGTTAAGTTTAAACACACATACATACTGACATATAAAGTGCCTTTCTCAGCCGTCCCTTGATTGAAAACTTCCTATCACAGTTTCCCCAATTTAGGAAACACGTGCTAATCTAAGAGCTAAGAGCGTGTAGCCGTTCTTCCTGATGTCACGTGCCAGCCTCAAAACACCAGCTCATCCGACCTCCTTGATTCCTCATTGTCATCTTGGGCATCGAACACCAGAACATCCGTTTGCATTCCAGTTTCTGAAGGCTTTTCAGTCAACTTAAGGCTGGGCAGGTTGACTAGCTGTACTTTCCCTGGCAGTCAGCATTGTTTGCCTTGTGGCCTCCTTCAGCGGAGAGATGCATTCATCTACATGAAATAAGAAATAAATTGTGTTTTGTGAAGTGTCATCTGAATAGCGTACACTCACATGAGAAGAAGATTGTACTTACGTTTTTTTTATAAAACATTTTTTAATTACATTGTGCGGGTCACACCTCTCAATGTATATTTCGGTATGTTAAAGTAACGTGACCCGTGGTGTTTCACTAAAGGTCAGATGCACTCGTAGCGTAGTGCAGTTTGGTGATGTGAAGAGTGAAAATTATACAATAAAAAACTCTTACTACTGTGCTTTACCAGCAGAGAAAACAAGTACCTGTGTGGCCAAAGAAGCAGAATAGTTCTGAAGCCAAAAGAAAGACTGACAAAAAACAAGTGTAAACATCAGTACAAGGAGGAAAGATTTGATGACAGACAAAATCCTGATACCCAGTTCACTTCTTTTTGTAAGAAAGTAAGACCTTCATGCTGATCCATGTCAATAGATGGCAGAATTAATGAATGCCACTTTAATGGTAGTCTAACCAACAGACGTTAAAACATGCTGATTAGCAAAGAAATGTTTGGTATAAAAGAAGCGTCATGTTAAAAATACACCAAATTATGCAGATGTGTCATCATTTGATGGTTGTGTACTCATATCTGTAGCACTGCTGCAGTTGCATAACTGGTATATGTTTGGGTCATCAACATTTTTCAGTAGTAACTCATCGACTTGTTTATTTTTTTCTCTTCTGACACTGCTCGCTTGAGCTTCACCTGACAGACCTCGAAACATTCAATCGAATTTATAGTTACTGAAAGACATGAAAAATAATCTTTGGGCAGTTCATGCACAGCGTCTTAGTACAAAATTACAAGACAAAATAAATAAACTGCATTGTAAAATATTTACAAAGAAAATCAAGACAATTCAGTCTTGGCACCTAATGCAACTTCCAAAAAAATATGCAAACACTTTTTGAAGGGGTGGCATTGCAAATGAAATGCCCAGAGATATCACACGTGGATCTGTGAAAGCATCTCCATGTCTCTCTTTAACAGTGGGCTCACAGACTGTGCAGAGGTGGAATCCCTCTAAACTTTTCACAACTAGAGATGTCTGATGCTGGCAAATTGTTCATAGCAAATGCAGAGACCGTCTCATGAGTAGCTCTCGTTCTCATTCCATGTAGTCATCCATTGCTTCTTCTCCAAGGGCTCTAACATGTCCTTTCCTTCTTTCAAGAGACGTGTCTCCTTACGAATCCTCACCGCGTGATATTTCGGAACGCTGTCCTCATATTTGGAGCGTTTGAAAAATCCACACTGACGGAGAAAGAACAGAAGCACATTAAGCATCATTGCAAAACTCGATTTGAAAATCATTCTGCGTTTATGTGCTTTGGAGAACACCGAGACGGGACATGCTTGACAAAACGGGACACGAAGAAGCACATCCATCGACACAATACAAAACAAAACCGAGCTTCACACGGAAAGAGCGAAGCACGCTGTGCAGCATGTGTCTTTCCCTTCCTTTTGTCAAAGGACAGGACGAGTTAGTGAGTTAGGCCACACGTCATGCAGACACCAATCTGCTGCAGCGATCGGGTTTTACCCTGGTAAGGAGAGCTAGGCCTCAGTGGACTGTTTGTCTGAGGGCTGAGCGTGAATCTCAGCTTTGTGAAAAGCGGCATCATACTCGTCCTTCTGGGCCCGCTTGAAGAAACCGCACTACAGAGGGGGCAAATTCAGGGGTCATTGCAAACATGTCATGATAATGTTTGTGCTAAACACAATGGAATTCCACTGACATATCTTTTCATCTGATTAATCTACTGGTCACAAAAAGTATTTGGAGAGTAAAACCTGAATACAAATGTGGGGATGTCATTGCATTAAATACTCAAATGCTGCAGGAGAATTTGGCTGCACTCCTCGTTTTTGCTCAATGTCTTTAAATCAGCTGGTGTTTTGGTGATTTTAGTGAATATATATAGAGTCAGTTCTCCTCAAGATCACACAAGTTTCCTAGCAGAGGAACCACAGGTGTAGAGAATCACATTAAAGGTGGGGTAAGTGATTTCTGGTAGCCAATGTTGACATTTGAAATCACCAAAACAAACACGCCCCTACCCCAAAAAGGGTCTTGCCCCTATTTTGATAGCTCCGCCCCACACATACGTACGCAACCCAGGCAACGGATTAGTTCTGTGAAACAAAGCAAAACCAATGTTACACCGTGTCTACACTGGACGCAAGTGGCGCGGCACGAGAACGTGTTGCGGCGCAGACACGGTGTTACTCACCTATCGAGAAGAAACAAAGCAACCTCGGCGTCCGATCGCAGGCCTTCCGCTCCTTGAGTTCTCTCCAGCGCTGGAAAGCTGATCCGATATTTACACGGATCCTACTTCTTGCCTTATTGCCTTAAACCTTCTTTTGTTCCGCAGACGTTTTCGTCTTTTGTTTTTTATCTGCCATCTCTATCTTTCTGTCGCTCGGCTCGCTAATGTCCATCCCGTGCACTGAACGCTCTCTCCTCCACATCATGAGTAGACACGCCCCTTACTGCTGATTGGCTTTTTTGCTAGTTTGTTTTGCTATTCGGCCCGAATCAGTTTACTAAAGCGTTTTTGAAAAATCGCTTACCCCACCTTTAACTATCAACACGGTCCACTAACCCTTCGTGAAAAAGAAGTGTTTAAGTTTAAGTTTTTTATACTTAAAAGTATATTTAAAAAAAACTGTACTTGCAGATAATATAATATTAAGTAAAACACCACTTAAGTGTACTTAAAGAGAGCACACTTTCGTGACTGTTTCCAACACACTTAAGTACACTTTTAAAATACATTTTAAATAATATAATATTTTGTTGTGTGTTAAAGTACACTTATTTTGACTAGCATACTAAATCCTATCCTATCCTACTTGATTATAATTTTAACTGTATTGTGTTATATATTGGATATTACATTTGAAGGTTAATATTTTTTTATGTACTAAATTTCAACTTTATCATTACAATTGTGTAATTATAAATATATTTAAGTACATGACATACAAGTACAAGTTAGAGTATATTTTAGTTTACCATAAATACTTGTTTGTACACTTGGCAGTACACTTTAACTATATTTCAAAGAAATTAGAAATATGAAATTAAATATAAAGATATACTGAAGTCCTACTTAAGTGGGTTAGAAAAGCACTATAAAGTTCAGCTAATTGCATTTGATATACATGTAAACTACAATAATAATAAAAAAATATTCCAACTGCAATTAAGCGTCCAAAAACATTACCTCCTGTTTGCACTTAAGTACATTCTTCAGTATTTTTTTTTTTACAAGGAATGCCTGTTAACTCAGAAAATGTCACAATTCTTTTATTTATTTGTGTGTGTGTGTGTGTGTGACTGTTTTGGGCTGCTTTTTTTATTTTTGTGTGTGTGTGTGTGTGTGTGTGTGTGTGTGTGTGTGTGTGTGCGCGCGTGCGCGTGTGTGTGTGTGTGTGTGTTTAAACATTTAAAAAGTGTATTTGTGGTATCTCTCTTGAAAAAATATTTGACACTTTTTTTATTTTCGTTATATGGAATGTAATGGCTTTTTTTTTTTTTTTTTAAGGTGTAGTGCATTCTCCAAATTCTTTTTAGGACTGTTAAAAGTGTAAACCAGGATAAATACAGCTAGAAAATTAACAAATACTTAAACAAATTCAATGAAAAAATGAATCGAAAAGTCCACATATAAGCTTTCAACCAGAAATATTTCTAAAGCAACCATATGAAGAATGCTATTGGGTTTTTGTTTACTTTATGTTTGTGTGTGTGAGTGTTTTATTACCTTCCAGAGTAACAGAACTAGAAGAGCCAGCATTAGTATTCCAGCTAAAACAGCCACAAGAATGATCCACCAGGGAACGCCTCCGAACGGAGTCACGGTCGTCTCCGGGAACACGGTCAGCCTCACCTGCCCATCACATCTACAGTAAGTCTAGCTGTTTTGATGACTCACACAGTATATCATTTACATGTTTAAATGTCTTAAATGTAACAGATTTAACTGTGTTACACTCGAATAGGAAACTGTGTTACCTGGGTCTCAGGATTTTTAAGGACAATGTTCTTGGCAGAAACATCCAGACTTATGGAGGCTTTCACTATTATGTCGAGGTAATTGTAGGACACATAATCCTGTTTTGGAGAGGAGCACAAAACAGAACGCTTTAACAACACAGGACATTCTTTCAAAGGAACAAAATAAGCTCTCTTTATTGTCCTTACTTCAAGGAAAGTGGAATTCCACAGACGGGATTTTAAAATGATGACCGCAGTGCTGTCCAAGCCCTGTAGGGGGCATTTGATCTCCACACATCTGGCATCACCACTGCATGACTACGAGGAAGAATAAGATTCATTTCAAGAAGTTGTTTTTTGGTGCTGGCATTGCTAAAAAGTAAAGTTTCAGTCTCAGTACCAGAATCTTGTGCTTGCGTTTGTCAGGGAAGAGGGCTGTTTTAACCCCCTCAGCTGGTTTCCGCTCCTCTAGCTCACGCTTTCTCCTGGTTGATCTTGACTCCTAAAAGTGTCACAGATGGGTGTTGTTATTTGGTTTCATCATCATCAATCTTAGTCAGATAGGTCAATGTTTTCTCAATCTAGCATACTATGTTGACCAATTTAAAACACTGAAAGCATCAAAAACAGCATTCAATCAGACTTAAACTATGAATAGTTGGTACCTCACTCAGTCTGAGAGGGTTTATCTCTCTCTCAGGTGAACAGGTGACTAACTGCAGGTCCCTGGTGTTGATCCTCATCAGATACAGCAGCCATTTCCCCACAGAGCTTTCTTTAGGCCACTGGATGTTCAGGGATGCAGTTCCAAAAGACTTCAGAGGCTTTCCCAAATTAATCACCTGCACAAAATAAAAAAGTAGAGTTAAAAAAAAAAACCTGAAGTGATATATGAAAGGTATATATGAACTATTTTAGCATTTACTCTGAATTCATATTCGACCAAGCTGCCGACTTCCTCCTCTGTCTTCATGGCGCTCATGCCTCTGACTTCACCTCCAAAATAGACCTGAGATGGCTTAGCAACCCTGATACACAACAAGAAGACATAGCCATCGACATAACACAACTAAATGTGTATAGATGCTTGTGAAAAAGAAGCGCACTTAACTGTATTGAATGTACGTACTTGCAGAGAATGTAATATTAATGAAATAAAAGGCAACTTGTGTGTATTTAAAGAGAGTACACTTTCATGAATGTTCAACACATTATGGGCACTTTTAAAAAGTTACAGTAATATCAAATTAAAAGTACATTTTAAATCACTGTTTTAATACACATTTGTTTAATTGTAATGTTAACTTTAGAGTGTTATTCAATAACTTCATTCCATGTTTTAAAGAAAACAGAAATAATGATGAAATTACAAATAAATATGTACTCAAGTCCTACCTAAGTGGGTCAAAACATTCTAAAATTCGGCTAATTGAATTTAATATAAATTTAAGCTTGAATTGCAATCGTCATGCTTCCAAAAACATTCAATTCACACTTAAGTATATTCTTTTGAAGTATATTATTTCAGCAATAAGTACTCTAAAGCATGCTAAAGTGTACTTCTTTTTCACAAGGGGAGCCATTCTGGTAATTATGTGATGGCAGAGATATAGTATGTTAGTAGTTATTAACAGTTGCTTTTAACCTGAGGTTAAAGGGTTAGTTCACCCAAAAATGAAAATTATGTCATTAATT